>NC_085866.1:54441591-54451591 GCF_034702125.1 Engraulis encrasicolus
AACCACATCTAGTCTTGAGTCTCTTGCTGATAGAAAATGGTTGAACTGCAGCAAAGGTCTTTTTTCCAGTAGCTGGGCTACTCATGGTAAATGAAGGATGATGTGATTTGCAAACCACATGGTCTTGTGGTTATTGCTGAGAAAATGGTGGAACCACAGAGCAATCCCACTGCTTTCTTCCCATACAAGCTATTCATGGTGGATGACGGATGTTGTTGTTTACAAGCCTCATCAGGTCCTGTGCTGTGGAGCCACACAGCAATGCCACTGCTCTCTTCTAATAGTAGGTAGGTAGTCTGCTCATTGTAATTGAAGGATGATGCGATTTGCAAACCACATCTTGTCTATTGCAGAGAAAATGGTGGAACCACAGAGCAATGCCACTGCTTTCTTCTAATGGTTCTTCTAGTAGTTCTCTGCTCATGATATATGAAGGACGATGCTGTTTTACAGACCACATGGTCTTGCTGTTACCGATAGAAAATGATATAACCACAACAATGTTGCCACTGCTTCTTTCCAAGTAGGCTACTCGTGGTAAATGAAGGATCCTGTTGTTTGCGAACCACATCTACTCATGTGAATGCTGCTGATAGAAATTGGTGGAACCACACGCCACTGGCAGAGCACGAGCTTTGCCTCGTAAATGCCAGAGGATTATATTGGCCATACGTCTCCAGCTGCCCTCATTCCCATATTACATATCTTCTATTTAGAAACAATGTCACACCAGCACCACAGCTCTGACCAATAACCTTATTTGTTATCCTTCTCTATCACTCTTCCTTTTCTCTCTCTTTCTCTCTCTTTCTCTCTCTCTCTCTCTCTCTCTCTCATATTTGCTGTTCAGCACAATACTCTAATGGGCTTTTGGTCTCATATGCTCTCCTGAGATGGTGTGTGTGATGCGTGTGCGTGTGCGTGTGCGTGTGCGTGTGCGTGTGCGTGCGTGTGTGCACTCTCCTGAGATGTTTGATTTGAGATGTTGGACATCGTGATCTTTTCCTCGCGTGATCCCTCAAGGCCATATTCACACGAACACACATACAAAGATAGCCCCTGAAGTAAATAGCTCAGGTACATCATTGTGTATGTCTGTGTATGTGTTTTTGTGATGGTTTTGGTTTTCTGTGGCATAAAAGGTGTGTGTGTGTGTGTGTGTGTGTGTGTGTGTGTGTGTGTGTGTGTGTGTGTGTGTGTGTGTGTGTGTGTGTGTGTGTGTGTGTGTGTGTGTGTGTGTGTGTGTGTGTGTGTGTGTGTGTGTGTGTGTGTGTGCGTGTGTGTGCGTGTGTATGTGTGTGTGTGATCGATGCCTATTATAGGGAAAGTTATTGATTACTCTTCTCATTGGCATCAGATAGACAGGTGATTGTTCCTGTGCTCTACACTCCGACACAAATGTGGACTCGACACAATCCACTCTGCACAATGCAGGATAGTCCAACCTAACACACCATCAACCATGCAGGAGAGTGATCAACCCAACATACCATTACATTACATTACCTTTGGCAGACGTTTTTAACCAACTTACAACCAACTAAGTGACTTACAATCGAGGAATAGAGGATATAATCATAGCCTACACTACTTGCAGATACAAAGTGCACAGGAAATATACAGAACAATATATGCAGATGCCAAGTAGGGCTCGTTCTTTTAAGCACATTAGCACAGGGTTATGTAGAGTACACACTAGTGGTGTGCATTGGCACTGCCCTCACGATTCGATTAGATTACGATTCGGGAGGTAGCGATGCCATTCGATTTGATTCTATGCGATTCGATTCGATTTGATCCAATTCAATTCTACAATGCATTGCATTGGCTGTTTTCTGTATCAGTCTGTATCAGTCTTGCAATGCTTTGAAGTGCTTTTATTTAATTTAACATTCATTTGCTCCCGAAATATCCACGGAAGTAATTGAAACTTTAAAAAAATGTCGCATCGATCCTTAAAAACCTATGGTGTCCTAACAGATTCGAAGATTAGAGTTCAGTCTGAGGATATTGCACATGCAAAACAAATGTGCAACTGCAATATACAATAGTGTAGTTGTAGTCATCTACAATTAGCTTTTTTATTCCTAATTAGTGTTTTGGACGGGCCACAGTGTGTATTTGATGTAAATAATGTGTACTTAGAAACAATGGCCTGCTATTGATTGTATCCACTGCACTGTTCTTTATACTCTAATAGAGATACAATATAATCACAAGATAATAGAAAATAGGAGCATTGATTCCCACATTCATTAGCCACCGACATTTAAAAACCAAAAGACATCTATCCGTGTGGTATTGACATGTTGACATTACATTACTTTAGCCGACGATTTTATCCACACTGACTGACCAAAGAGGACATGGACAACTAATGTATGTGGAATATAGAGTACAATGGGATGACAAAGTACGCTGTGCAGGCTTAACCAAGGATAATGCATAGTATAACATTGTGTTGCGAACAGTGTTTGACCCGCATGACATTTGAACATGTAGAGGTATTCAACCTTCAGGCTTGAGACCAGAGCCGAGCAAGATGATTGATATTGAATCTGCAGCGAAACTGTCACTCAACTGGTTACTCATATGTATACTAGTTGTACCTCTGCTATCGCTCTCTCTCTCTCTCTCTCTCTCTCTCTCTCTCTCTCTCTCTCTCTCTCTCTCTCTCTCTCTCTCTCTCTCTCTCTCTCTCTCTCTCTCTTTCTCTTACCTCTCATACCTCTGCTCTACGTTTTTGGCCAGACTATAATTAAGCTGTTATGGGCCATTATGTAGTTAAAGCTAGAAGCCAAACTAATAACACATCTGAGTCAGTGTGTTTGAAACATCAACACTGGCTTTCATCAGTAGGATCAGTGTGTGTGTGTGTGTGTGTGTGTGTGTGTGTGTGTGTGTGTGTGTGTGTGTGTGTGTGTGTGTGTGTGTGTGTGTGTGTGTGTGTGTGTGTGTGTGTGTGTGTGTGTGTGTGTGTGTGTGTGTGTGTGTGTGTGTGTGTGTGTGTGTGTGTGTGTGTGTGTTTGTGTGTGTGTGCGTGCATGCGTGCGTGTGTGTGTGTGTGTGTGTGTGTATGTGTCTTAATCAGTAGTGCATCCTCTTCTGTATCAGTGTGGCTGAGTCTCTGAGGTCTTATCTAGATCTAAGCAAAGCTATGTAGACATGGCCATCATAGTGATTAGGTGGTGTCGAAAAAATCCGGGTGTTCATTTCTGTTCAGGCCTGAGAAACATTTGTAGTGTGGAGTACAAAATTGGGAGGTGGAGTACAAGGGAGGTGGAGTACAAAATTGTGTTGTGTTCACTTAAAATACTATGTGCACAGACAGGTGGTGTAGAAAAATGTGTACTGTTCACTTAAATTGATGGTTCGGAGTAGATTCACCCTAATGCTATTTGAACCGTGACATCCATCCAGTAGTCCACCCTAGGTGTTTTCTGGCTTGGGCGAACATTAGCAGAGTTACCGAGTTATTGTATGGTTATTTCAAATAGTTTGGCGGGCATTCACAGTATCTCCAAACTTACCCCACAAAAATCACATGTCATGACACCAAACTTCTACAGTAGTACAAATATGGTCTCTACTCACAAAACGAAGCATTTGGAAGTTTGGAAATAGTCCAGGAGTTTATTATTATCAACACAAGCCGAATAGTTTCTGTCCTGCTAAAGCTAAAGACAGATGGTGTAGGAATGTGCACACTGTTCTCTCAAGAGCTCTCACCCTTACCGGGCCGCGAGGAGATCAAGCGTCAGAGAATCGCTGGGCTGTGCAGCAAGGGCGATGCGAGCGATAAAAGCGACAGAGTATGTACGTTAAAAGCAGAATGTAAGCATTGCAACATTCCCATTGGTTGTGGCGACTGTCGCCGAACCGTGTCATAGCTAATTTGCATAACATTGCCAGGAGTTAAACTACAAACTGTCGCTCTAGTCGCGCAAATCGCCTCTAGTCGCCGAAATCGCTCTTGTCGCGACTCAATACAAAGTAATTTGCCTCCGTCGCTGGACTCGATCATGTCGTGCTTGATGTATTCACGCCTTTAGAGCAATTTATAAAAAGCACACCACTTTCAGCTGTTTTTGGTTCAATGTCATAAAGGTTCAGAAATGTTTACTGACGGGATATAGTTAGGACGGAGTGGGTTTGGTGTTGGCAAAGTTTAGCATTGTTATGTTTTGCGAAAGAAAATTGTATCCATCTACCACATGACGTGAAGAATCTAAAATACTGTTACTTCAAAACAACAAGCAAAAGTCATTAGCTTGAAATAATGTGCCATTTTGTGAGATAAGTTTTAAAATGCAGTGTTCACTCCAGCTCTGAGGCCCTCACCTCTCCTTACTGTTTCGACCTCACGCACACAGCCCATCTTTGTGGGGCCCTCCCATTGACTTCCATTCATATTAACCCTAGCAATAGCAAAATAATAGTAAAGCACACACACACACACACACACACACACACACACACACACACACACACACACACACACACACACACACACACACACACACACACACACACACACACACACACACACACACACAGGCGCACACACACACATTCCCTGAGAGGCCCCGGTGGGCTTTCTGGCTGTAAGGCTGTACGAGGCACACCAAGGCAGCTTATACAAAAGCATGCACGCACGCATGCACGCATGCACGCACGCATGCACGCATGCACGCATGCACGCATACACGCATACACACAGACAAACACACAAATGCAAGCATAGGAATGGTAGAGTAAGATGTAAAGACTACAAGCACACCCACGCACACCCTTGCACACCCACGCACTGTTATTGATCCAGGTGCCAGGCAGCCAGCGGAAAACTCTTCCCTCCTTTTCTCCTTCACTCCTTCACTCTTTTCTCTCTTTTCTCTTTTTTATTCCTCTCCTCTTTTCTCCTCCTCCTCTCCTTCACTTCCTCTTTCTCCATTTCCTCCTCCTCCTCCCTTCCTCCTTCCCCTCTCTCTCGCTCTTCCACTCTTCCTTTCTGTTGTGTGTATATTATGGACTATGCACTAGGGGCCTTGTCTCCATTAGAGTGTGTGTGTGTGTGTGTGTGTGTGTGTGTGTGTGTGTGTGTGTGTGTGTGTGTGTGTGTGTGTGTGTGTGTGTGTGTGTGTGTGTGTGTGTGTGTGTGTGTGTGTGTGAGTGTGTGTGTGTTTGAGTGTGTGTGTTTGAGTGTGTGAGTGTGTCTATAAGCTGTTACATAGCCAGCACACCCCGACATCAGGGCCTTCCATCCCAGACAGTCCACCGTAGGACCAGAGGTCTGCCCTGGACACTCACACACCCCACGCTCCGCTGCTCTCCTCCTCACCTTCTCTCCTCCCCTCCTCCCCTCTCCTCTTCCCTCCTCTCCTCTTCACCCCCTCTCCTCTGGTCAGCTCCTGTCCTCCCCATAACGCTGTTCTTTGCTCCGCTCCACTGCGTCTCCTTCAGGGTGCAATTACAGCATCGGCCCAGGGAGCATTCACCTCCTCCTCCTCCCTCCTCCTCCTCCTCCCCTTCTACCTCTCAAGCATCTTTGTCTCCACCTCCACCTCCTCCTCCACCTCCCGAGCATATTTCTCTCCCCCTCCCTCCTCCCCCAGCACCATCTCCCGACCACCTCCACCTCCACCGCCACTTCCCCAGTTAACACCTTTACGTACAGAGCCTCCCTCCCATGCCTCTCTTCTCTTGCTCCTCTTCCTCCTTCTCCTCTCCTCAAACTGCCTCTACTCCTTATTCTCCACCTCCACCTCCTCCTCCTCCTCCTCACTCTCCTCCAACTCCAACTCCACCTCCCTCATCCACCTCCTCCTCCTTCACCTCATATCCTCTGCCCCATCCCCCCCCCCTCCTCCTCCTCCCCTCCTCTTCCTCTACCTCCTTCTCCCCAGTTACAGCCCCTGCTCCCTTCTCTCCATCGATTAGGCCTCAGGTCTGCTGGCTATGGATTGGCTGCCACGCAAACTGCCGAGTTTTCTTAGCGGCGCGTCAGATAGACACAAATAAAGCGTTGGGAGAGGAGAAGGGGGACTGATTTACGACGACAGACAGGCAACAGAGAGAGAGAGAGAGAGAGAGAGAGAGAGAGAGAGAGAGAGAGAGAGAGAGAGAGAGAGAGAGAGAGAGAGAGAGAGAGAGAGAGAGAGAGAGAGAGAGAGAGAAAGAGAAAGAGAAAGCCTGCCGCCTGCTCTCGAACATGACATCATTAGGGTCGACTCTCACTCTAATTACTATGGTTACGGCATGTGACTGTCTTTAGACTGAGGACCAGAGGAATGAGTCGAGGCCGCCACATTCCTAAGCTTTCATGGGGGTTTGTTCAGCCCTGAAGTGAAGGTGTGTGTGTGTGTGTGTGTCTGTGTCTGTGTCTGTGTCTGTGTCTGTGTGTGTGTGTGTGTGTGTGTGTGTGTGTGTGTGTGTGTGTGTGTGTGTGTGTGTGTGTGTGTGTGTGTGTGTGTGTGTGTGTGTGTGTGTGTGTGTGTGTGTGTGTGTGTGTGTGTGTGAGGCATGTGGCACACTATGCTTGATACATACAGCTTAAGCCACCCTCACATAACCATTTGTGTGTGAGTTTGTGTGTGTGTGTGGTTGGGTGTGGGTGTGTGTGTGTATGTAAGCAGTTGCATCGCCAGGCAAGCTGTGATGGACAATTCATGGAAAGCATCGGGCGGCAGCGGGCCAGCGAGTGAGTTCCCTTCCATGAGTCCATATTCATTCACTCGTTGGTTTTACGGAGAGCGAACGACCGGCCGACGCGCTGGCACTAAAAAGATTGTCAATCTGGGAATGGCCGGCATTAGGCCGCTGCCAGTAAAGCGGCGTCGATTCCATTAAAAGTGGGGACAGATGTTTGTCATTACCTTTATTGATAACTGCTTGGTTCAATAGGGTGATTTATTCAAGGGGGACACGCTAAGCTTTAGTCACAAGTTTCGGCTCTGGCTTGAGATCAATAGCACACAATGGACAAGTGCAACAGTAACACGCGTGCGCACACGCACACAAATGTACACACACACATACAAATGATCACACACACACACAAATGAACACACACACACACACACATACACACGCAAACACACACACACACACACACACACACACACACACACACATAGTGTATACACACACACACGCACACACACACACATACTCACGCACACGTGCGCACATACGCCCGTAAACACACACACACACACACACACACACACACACACACACACACACACACACACAAATGTACACACACACACACACACACACACACACACACACACACACACACACACACACACACACACACACACACACACACAGACAGACAGACACGTGACGGTGGAGTAGGTTGTGGCAAAGTCTAAAATCCATCTGTAAATTTATGATCAGGCAGGTCCTTTAATTGAGTGGTGCCTGCACTTCCAAGAGGGTTTTTTGTACGAAAAAAACCACATCAGTCTCGATATATTTGCGGGAAATTCTACTTGACATACAGCTCACTCAAAGCCGAAATGGTGATGAATCTTTGAGAGCTGTTCAGTACCCTTTAGTGCACATTTGCAATGCAACATTCATAACACATTTGAATGCAGTGTGTATTTTAAGACTGCCTGTTGTTGTCACTTTATGTTTGTGTAGATGTGTGTAGACATGTTCATGCTGTATGTATATGTTTCTTATATGGGTTCTGCAGTATTCGTAGTGTGAATGTGTACATTAGTATTGTGTATGGGGAAGAAACTGTCTGTGTGTGTGTGTGTGTGTGTGTGTGTGTGTGTGTGTGTGTGTGTGTGTGTGTGTGTGTGTGTGTGTGTGTGTGTGTGTGTGTGTGTGTGTGTGTGTGTGTGTGTGTGTGTGTGTGTGTGTGTGTGTGTGTGTGTGTGTGTGTGTTGCGTGAATGTATGTTATGTGTGTATGAATGTATATCTGTTTTGTGTTTATGCCTGTACTGTGCTTGATTGTCAGTTAAAGTGGGTATGCTGATACCTCCTCGCTTTTTTTGGACCATCATTTGCATGTGCTGTACCTGTACACAGGACGTCACATGTGTGCAGCGAGGGGGCTAGATTAATGGAACCTCCCCCTGTGGGTGTGTGGCACGCTAGACTGACGGCACCGCCCCCCTGTGTGTGTGTGTGTGTGTGTGTGTGTGTGTGTGTGTGTGTGTGTGTGTGTGTGTGTGTGTGTGTGTGTGTGTGTGTGTGTGTGTGTGTGTGTGTGTAGTACTCTCGGTAGCCCTCTCGGTAGCCTCTCAGGGAGGCCCTCCTCTGGCACGGTAGCAGCTGCCGCTACGCGACGTGTCTCTGGCCCTTTAAAACGAAAGTAAACAGCCTTGGATTACACTGAAAAATGTCTCACCCACGTCACATCATTGCCGGGGACAGATCTATTACACAACTTGTGACAGTGTTAATTGTAGGGTGCTGCACAGAGCAGCGCAGAGGCAGAGGCCCCCTCGACTCCTGTCAAGGCCCGTACAAACTGTTCCCAAAATAGACAAAATGTGACCAAAAAAAAGTCTAGAGAGAGAGAGAGAGAGAGAGAGAGAGAGAGAGAGAGAGGGAGAGAGAAGACGAAGATTAAAAAGAAGAAGAAGAAGGAGGAGAAGAAGACAACGAAAATCTAGGCCTCTCTGTTTTTTAGGTCAAGTACTTTTTTCCTACTTGTAGCTGCTCGTGTTCTAAAATATTCAGTGAACATTCCTGGAATGATGTTCCTGAAATACCTGCACAGGCACGGAGAACAATGCGTACGGGCATAGTTAAAGCTATTTATGTCCACAAAAAATGTGTCTCTTGCGCTGACATTGTGAGACTAAGCAGCCTGCTGCACAATACATGTTAAACGATAAAGGTACGTTTGTGACTTGTGAAGAATGCTCAGTATTTGTGTGAATGTTTTGGCTGGAGGGAGACAATGACACAGGTTCTTCTTCTTCTTCTTCAGAGAGAGAGAGAGAGAGAGAGAGAGAGAGAGAGAGAGAGAGAGAGAGAGAGTTTTCAGCCGTGCTTGTGAGATTAGCTGGTCAGTGTCAAAAGAGCCAGACAACTGGGCTCTGTGAGAGGCAGACAGAGCTGACAGGACAGGAGTGGAGCAGACCAACAGGCCTCTAGTCCTCTTGGAATGACATGACAGCTCTCTTTTCTGTACAGCACACACTGCCAATCTGTCTCGCCTCTCTCTCTCTCTCTCTCTCTCTCTGTCTCTCTCTCTCTGTCTCTCTCTCTCTCTGTCTCTCCCTCTCTCTTTCTCTCTCTCCCTGTCTCTTCTCTTTCTTTCCCCTCTGTGTAGGTCTATCTGTCTCTCTTAACATGCCCCAGTGTCTCTGTTTCTCCTCTAGGTCTCTATGTTTCTATTTCTCTCTGCCGCTCCATTTAAACGTCTGCATTGATTTCTCCCTCTGTCTGTCCCTGTCACAGCCTTTGTCTCTGTGTCTGTATCTCTCTTTTGCTTTCTTTCTTTCTTTCTTTCTTTCTTTCTTTCTTTCTTTCTTTCTTTCTTTCTTTCTTTCTTTCTTTCTTTCTTTCTTTCTTTCTCTCTTTTATCCCGCTCTCTGTCAAATGGTTGGTCACACCGCACCCCAGGCCAGTGCAAATGTGATTATTCCGGCTTGGCAGTGTCAGGCTATACGGGCGAGTGACAGGCTGCATAGAGAAGAGCTGTTTGGAGATTGAATTATCTTGGGCTGAAGCCCGCTCAAAGGGCCGCGAGGATGGGGTTTCTCTCTGTCTCTCTCTCTCTCTCTCTCTCTCTCTCTCTCTCTCTCTCTCTCTCTCTCTCTCTCTCTCTCTCTCTCTCTCTCTCTCTCTCTCTCTCTCTCTCTCTCTCTCTCTCTCTCTCTCTCTCTTCTGTGTGAGTGTGTGCATGTGACGGGTTGCACTTTAATGTGTGTGTCTGTTGTGATTAGTATGCACACACACACGCACACGCACACGCACACGCACACACACACAAACACACACGCACTCACGCACACATGCACACACAC
>NC_085866.1:54456591-54459091 GCF_034702125.1 Engraulis encrasicolus
TTGGTGAAGGAAAAACTGCCTCTCGGCACTTAACCCACCTATTCTTCCCCTATACACACTCCACACACCAGCTACTCTCTAGAGTGGAAACTGGAGTCAACAGAAATACAGCACACTTTACTTTAAAGGGCTTTACAGTGTACTTACTTATTAGGTACTGTGGGATAACTGCTTAAACTGAGTATGCTTATGGCAGACTTATTGAGGAGATGGACTCTTTTATGGCTGTATGGGGGGTGTGGGGTTTGTCATAATGCTGCAAATGGGGAGGTGGTTTTAAATGTTTAATTGGGGTGTGTGTGTGGGGGGTACCATTCACATTGGATTGTAAGTGAAGGCTGATTTGTTTGTAAGATGACGCATAATTGGTTCAATAAACAAGTGTTGAATCTCTCTCTCTCTCTCTCTCTCTCTCTCTCTCTCTCTATCTCTCTCTCTCTCTCTCACTCTCTCTCTCTCTCTCTCACACACACACACACACACACACACACACACACACACACACACACACACACACACACACACACACACACACACACACACACACACACACACACACACACACACACACACACACACACAGAGAGAGAGAGAGCACCCAGGTGCACTGACACACTCTACCCCACAAACTGTATGACGTACATAGCAGCCAGGTACTACAGGGACACATCTCAAACATGTCTCTCAGACTGATTGTGTTTCAGGTCCGAACAGCAAGAGCAAGTGAACAGCAGATGAGGCAGAGATATGGAGGATTTCTCCCTCTAACTCAAACACGGCAGAGATATAGAGGATTTCAATTCTCACTCTAATTCAAACATGCCAGAGAGCATGTGGAGCGCGCATCTCATTCTAATTCAGTGAAACCTGAGAGGACGGGAGGCCCTGCTGATGAGACTGAGATGATGAGATGAGATGGGATGGGATGGGATGATGGAGGAGGTGTACTTAGGTGTGTGTGTGTGTGTGTGTGTGTGTGTGTGTGTGTGTGTGTGTGTGTGTGTGTGTGTGTGTGTGTGTGTGTGTGTGTGTGTGTGTGTGTGTGTGTGTGTGTGTGTGTGTGTGTTTACGTGTGTGTCTGTGTTGGGGGGGATAGGTAGGGTGTTGGAGGGGTGATGGGATGATGGAGGAGATAGGAGGGATAAAGAATTGGGATCGGGGGCAGGTGTGGGAGGGGTATAGAATTGGGATGGTGGGGGGTTGGTATGGGAGGAGTGAGCTAGAAAGGGGAAGTGTACAAGGGACTGATGGGAGGGTCGGGGTTGTACCAATCGGTGGATTTGGATCTGATGAGCTGAACGTGTGTGTGTGTGTGTGTGTGTGTGTGTGTGTGTGTGTGTGTGTGTGTGTGTGTGTGTGTGTGTGTGTGTGTGTGTGTGTGTGTGTGAGTGTGTGTGTGTTTGTGAAAGACAGAAAGAGAGAGAGAATGAAATAAAGACAGAAAGAAAGAAAGTGTGTGTGTGTCTGTGTGTGTGTGTGTGTGTGTGTGTGTGTGTGTGTGTGTGTGTGTGTGTGTGTGTGTGTGTGTGTGTGTGTGTGTGTGTGTGTGTGAAAGACAGAAAGAGAGAGAGAATGAAAGAAAGACAGAAAGAAAGACAGACAGAAAGAAAGAAAGTGTGTGTGTGTCTGTGTGTGCGTGTGCGTGTGCGTGTGGGTCTGTGTGTCATTGTGTGTCTCATCATACATATTGTTGCATTGTGTCACTGGCAGCCGGGAAGGTATTGGGTTGTTGGCTATGTTTTTTGCTGTGTGGCAGGTAGTGAATTTGATGAGCAGAATGTGAGGAGGAAGGGAGAAGTAATAGATCCTCTCGCCACCTCCCCCATCACCTTAAATGAAAATATCCTCCGCTTTTCCTCTCCTCTTCTCTCCTCTCCTCTCCTCTCCTCTCCTCTCCTCTCCTCTCCTCTCCTCTCCTCTCCTCTCCTCTCCTCTCCTCTCCTCTCCTCTGGTGGTCAGGTGTGGACAGTGTGCATTATTGATGTGTGGCTGATTGAGAACTCAATTACAGGCAGATTACACCCCCTCTGAGGGACGCTGGACGCCATTGCTGCTCCTGACTGCCGGGGGACACCACCACTGATGCCACTGCTGTCGGGAAGCCAAACAGTTGATTGAATTAGAGCCAGCCACAGAGAGTGTCCTTCACAACCCCCCCTGCAAGGCTCTACTAACACCCTAACCTGCCCTCACAACTGTCTGAACAAGGCCATACACTAACACCATAACCTTTTTCAATCGCCTGCCCTCTTATACACCCTAGATATCATACCTTCCCCATCCTCCACCTCTGTGCATTCCTACTACCCACCCCACCCCCAATAGTCACCCCAAGCCCAACCCCACTATCCCCTTAAAGGGACACTGTGTG
This sequence comes from Engraulis encrasicolus, assembly GCF_034702125.1. NCBI lineage: Eukaryota > Metazoa > Chordata > Actinopteri > Clupeiformes > Engraulidae > Engraulis > Engraulis encrasicolus. The sequence goes on from NC_085866.1 coordinate 54,458,963, forward strand.
AGATTTTTAGTTGTTTATTTCCAGAATTCATGCTGCCCATTCACTAACATTACCTTTTTCATGAATACTTAGCACCACCATCAAATTCTAAGTATTCATTATGACTGGAAAAATTGCACTTTTCATACA
>NC_085866.1:54464091-54466591 GCF_034702125.1 Engraulis encrasicolus
CACATTAGTGTGGTGTGGTGTGGTGTGGTATAATGTGGTGTGGTATACACAGTAGTGTGGTGTGGTATGGTATAATGTGGTGTGGTATACACAGTAGTGTGGTGTGGTATAGTGTGGTATACACAGTAGTGTGGTGTGGTGTGGTATGGTGTGGTATACACAGTAGTGTGGTGTGGTGTGGTGTGGTATACACAGTAGTGTGGTATGGTGTGGTATAGTGTGGTACACAGTAGTGTGGTGTGGTGTGGTATAGTGTGGTACACAGTAGTGTGGTGTGGTGTGGTGTGGTGTGGTGTGGTGTGGTGTGGTGTGGTGTGGTGTGGTGTAGTGTAGTGTGGTGGTGTGGTGTAGTGTGGTATGGTGTGGAGTGTGGTGTGCTGTGGTGTGGAGTGTGGTGTGGTGTGGTGTGGTGTGGTGTGGTGTGGTGTGTAGTGTAGTGTGGTGTGGTGTGGTGTGGTGTGGTATAGTGTGGTGTGGTATACACAGTAGTGTGGTGTGGTGTGGTATACACAGTAGTGTGGTGTGGTGTGGTGTGGTATACACAGTAGTGTGGTGTGGTGTGGTGTGGTGTGGTGTGGTGTGGTATAGTGTGGTGTGGTGTGGTGTGGTATAGGTGTGGTGTGGTGTGGTGTGGTGTGGTATAGGTGTGGTGTGGTGTGGTGTGGTGTGGTGTGGTATGGTGTGGTAGTAATGTGGTGTACACAGTAGTGTGGTGTGGTATGGTGTGGTGTGGTGTGGTGTGGTGTGGTGTGGTGTGGTGTGTGGTGTGGTGTGGTGTGGTGTGGTGTGGTGTGGTATGGTGTGGTGTGGTGTGGTATACACAGTGTTGTGGTGTGGTGTGGTGTGGTATGGTGTGGTGTGCACAGTAGTGTGGTGTGGTGTGGTGTGGTATGGTGTGGTGTAGTGTGGTGTGGTGTGGTGTGGTATACACAGTAGTGTGGTGTGGTGTGATATACACAGTAGTGTGGTGTGGTGTGGTGTGGTGTGGTGTGGTATACACAGTAGTGTGGTGTGGTGTGGTGTGGTGTGGTATAGTGTGGTGTGGTATACACAGTAGTGTGGTGTGGTGTGGTGTGGTATAGTGTGGTATACACAGTAGTGTGGTGTGGTGTGGTGTGGTATAGTGTGGTACACAGTGGTGTGGTGTGGTATAGTGTGGTACACAGTAGTGTGGTATAGTGTGGTATACACAGTAGGTATGGTGTGGTGTGGTGTGGTGTGGTATAGTGTGGTGTGGTGTGGTGTGGTGTGGTGTGGTGTGGTGTGGTATACACAGTAGTGTGGTGTGGTGTGGTGTGGTATACACAGTAGTGTGGTGTGGTGTGGTGTGGTGTGGTGTGGTGTGGTGTGGTGTGGTATACACAGTAGTGTGGTGTGGTGTGGTATACACAGTAGTGTGGTGTGGTGTGGTATAGTGTGGTACACAGTAGTGTGGTGTGGTGTGGTATAGTGTGGTACACAGTAGTGTGGTGTGGTGTGTGTTGTGTGTAGTGTGGTGTGATGTAGTGTAGTGTGGTGTAGTGCAGTGTGGTGATGTGGTGTGGTGTAGTGTGGTATGGAGTGTGGTGTGGTGTGGAGTGTGGTTTGATGTGATGTGGTATAGTGTGGTGTGGTGTGGTATGGTATAGTGTGGTGTGGTATACACAGTAGTGTGGTGTGGTGTGGTGTGGTATACACAGTAGTGTGGTGTGGTGTGATATACACAGTAGTGTGGTGTGGTGTGGTGTGGTGTGGTATACACAGTAGTGTGGTGTGGTGTGGTATGGTGTGGTGTGGTGTGGTGTGGTGTGGTATGGTGCGGTGTGGTGTGGGGTGGTATACACAGTGGTGTGGTGTGGTGTGGTGTGGTATAGTGTGGTATACACAGTAGTGTGGTGTGGTGTGGTGTGGTATGGTGTGGTAGTAATGTGGTATACACAGTAGTGTGGTGTGGTGTGGTGTGGTGTGGTGTGGTGTGGTGTGGTGTGGTATACACAGTAGTGTGGTGTGGTGTGGTGTGGTGTGGTGTGGTGTGGTGTGGTGTGGTGTGGTGTGGTATACACAGTAGTGTGGTGTGGTGTGGTGTGGTGTGGTATACACAGTAGTGTGGTGTGGTGTGGTATGGTGTGGTAGTAATGTGGTGTGGTATGGTGTGGTATACACAGTAGTGTGGTGTGGTGTGGTATACACAGTAGTGTGGTGTGGTGTGGTGTGGTGTGGTGTGGTATAGTGTGGTGTGGTGTGGTATAGTGTGGTGTGGTGTGGTGTGGTATACACAGTAGTGTGGTGTGGTGTGGTGTGGTATAGTGTGGTATACACAGTAGTGTGCTGTGGTGTGGTATAGTGTGGTATACACAGTAGTGTGGTGTGGTATGGTGTGGTATACACAGTAGTGTGGTGTGGTGTGGTATGGTGTGGTATACACAGTAGTGTGGTGTGGTGTGGTATGGTGTGGTATACACAGTAGTGTGGTGTGGTATAGTGTGGTGTGGTATACACAGTAGTGTGGTGTGGTGTGGTA
>NC_085866.1:54471591-54474091 GCF_034702125.1 Engraulis encrasicolus
ACACACACACACACACAAGCACACAAAGACACGCACACACACACACACAGGGGCATAGCAGCAAATTGTGGACCTTATATACAATCAGCTCCAATGGTCCTGGTAACTCAGTAAGACTGTACCCCCCTCTACGACACCTCTACACACACACACACACACACACACACACACACACACACACACACACACACACACACACACACACACACACACACACACACACACACACACACACACACACACACACACACACACACACACACACACACTCGTAGCCGTCGCACAACCACTCACACACACACACACAGACAGTAACAGGCTGTTAGTGCTCTCACACACTCTTACACACCATCAGTAATCACACTCGCGCAAGCACACACACACACCGTTAGCCAATGCACCACTACTCACAAACACCCTCACAGACTCGTAGCAACCACACTTGCACTGAAACACACCGTCAGCAATCACACAATCGCTCACACACACACACACACACACACACACACACACACACACACACACACACACACACACACACACACACACACACACACACACACACACACACACACACACACACACACACACACACACACACACACAAGCTGTTTACAATCACATAACGGCTTAGGCACTCTCTTTCATAGTCTGCTGTAGAACATAGTTTTGAGAAACTCTTAAAATGTATAAAATCAAACATGTATCACATCAAACTGAATTCATTTTGTGAACATGCACATTTCCCCCTAGGACTGCTGAAGTAGGTTAGTTGTAATTCTTCCAAGTTAATCAATTTTTTTGGTAATAGATCTACTCCATTCCAACCCAGAATAATAATAAACTGAGCTTGAGTTAATCAACTGAACATTAAAAAAGCACATTTATCAAGGGATAATAAAGAATTCATGCATCTTAATAATGAATTGCAGAAAGCCAAGAGCTTTTTCTACATACGTAGCAATGCCTGGACAGAGTGCATTGTTCTCTACGTATATACGGTACATTAATGGACCCTTTCTGCGCTTTTAGAATTAGTTTGGTTGCATTTTTCCTGAAGCGTTATACAGAGACGAATTCACGTTGTTTTATTTGTATGTGTTTAATATCTATCTATCTATCTATCTATCTATCTATCTATCTATCTATCTATCTATCTATCTATCTATCTATCTATCTATCTATCTATCTATCTATCTATCTATCTATCTATCTATCTATCTATCTATCTATCTATCTATTTGTTCATTCTCGAAGCAACATATTCTCGTCCTATATTTGGTGAAAAAGTTCAGTGACCCAAATAGTTCATGTGGAGCGTCTGAGCGCCACTGCTGAGGTAGCAGGGCTGTGTTGATGTGTCTCAGGGCTATGGAGTATTAGGTCTGCCCCCGGCAGTACCCGATAATGTGTGGGAAGTCACGGCCTGATCTGTTGCTATATCTGTGTGTGTGTATGGGGCAGTGTAGCATATCCGTGTGCTGAGCGAAGGTGGTGGTGGTGGTGGTGTGTGTGTGTGTGTATGTGTGTGTGTGTGTGTGTGTGTGTGTGTGTGTGTGTGTGTGTGTGTGTGTGTGTGTGTGTGTGTGTTGTGTGTGTGTGTGTGTGTGTGTGTGTGTGTGTGTGTGTGTGTGTGTGTGTGTGTGTGTGTGTGTGTGTGTGTGTGTGTGTGTGTGTGTGTGTGTGATGTCCCTTTTGCCCATGTTTTCTCACTGGCTGGGCTTATGACTTATGGAGCGGCACTAAAACCCTAATTTGGGCACAGGGTGCCCTTTCGCAACAGCCCGCACGCCGTTTGTGTGGCCAAAATGACATGCCAGCATTGCATGGAAAGGTCATACACAGACACAGGGCTTTTGGGGTGGTGGTGGGGGGGGGTGGGGGGGGGGGGGGGGGGGGGGGGGGGGGGGGGATGCAGTTTGGGTAGGAGGTTTTTGGGAGGGGGTGAAACTCTGTGCGGTGGGTTTTGGAGGTGGGGGGCTGGTGCACGCGGTGGACGTCTGTGCATCACATGTCTCCCCAGTCAGATTAACAGCTTGCCGAGACGTGACTGCAAGCCGAGCTAAGAGGGGTGGAGGTGGGGGGTGCAATCACATAAGAAGGGTGGCTGTGGATATGCAGGATAGCAGGGGGATATAGGACGGGAATATAGGGTGGGGGTGAGGGGGCACCCACATATGGGGGGGTGGATATGGGGGATAGAGAGCAGGGGGGAGGGAGGCTGGCTGGTCCCTTTGGCCCTCAGCACAGAGCACAGTGGTGGGTGGTGGACCGAGGTGGGGCCTACTAGTCATAGTCAGAACATCACAGCTAAGAGGGAGCCATATCCTTGAACAAGGCAGCTAAACCCATACTGCTCCAGGTACTGTAACTAATACCCTGTAAGTAAACTGTAAGACGCTTTGGATAAACGCGACTTAGAGCGTAATGCAATGTAATGTAATGGGATTTAAGAGGGGTAAATATGGATGTGCTGGATAAGAGGGGGGTAGGTGGAGGA
>NC_085866.1:54479091-54491591 GCF_034702125.1 Engraulis encrasicolus
GTGCATTTTAAAAAGGCCTTCTAGAACACCAGACTGCATTCTAAAAGGACCCTTTAGAACACCAGGCTGTATTCTAAAATGACCATCCAAAACAGCAGACTGCTAAGATACTAACAATAATCAATAGCATCCAAAACTATCAACCAGGATCACCGGATTGGTGATCGACACAACAGTGCATTTTCCAACAGGATTGGTGATTGACACGGCAATGTATGCCTACTTGTAAGCTTGATTATTCAGTTTGCCAAGGCCTACTGTATGTGCATTGCCATTGTATTGATAGGTCTGCTTGTGTTTTCTTGATGTTCTTGTTGTCGAGTCTTTTTGTTTTTCGCTTAGCTAATGAGTAATTGTGGAAAGCCTGAAAACCTGCTGTGTTGGCTAAATGTACATTCATCCAAATTACTTATTAGCCCGATTCACCCAATCACAGCAGAGCAATCACTCACTGAGGCACACGGATGCCAGACAGCAGCACTGACATGAGGAGAGGAGAGGAGAGGAGAGGAGAGGAGAGGAGGATAGAGAGAGGAGAGGATGGGATAGCAGAGGAGAGATGAGAGGAGAGGAGAGGAGAGGAGAGGAGAGGAGAGGAGAGGAAACATAGGAGATGACAGATGAAGAGAGGAGAGAGGAATGGAGGGGAAGGGAGGAGAGAAGGAAGACAAGACGAGGAGAGATGGAAGGAGAGTAAGAGGAAAAGAAGTGAGGAACAGAGGAAAGACACAAGGAGAAGAAAGAATAAGAGGAAACAAGAAGAGAGGAGATGAGAGGAAAGGAGAAGGACAAGAAAAGAAACAGAGGTGAGAGAAGAGAGGAGAGGAGTGAAAAATACCTGCTGCATGTGTGAGAGGAGAGGAGAGGAGAGGAGAGGAGAGGAGAGGAGAGGAGAGGAGAGGAGAGGAGAGGAGAGGAGAGGAGAGGAGAGGAGAGGGGAAAAAAACCTGCTGAATGTGTGAGAGGGCCTGACACCGCCCCGGGAAACAAGGTCAAACCTCACCGATTATTTTATTTTCCGCCGCGACCTCGCCAACCCCGGCCCAAACACGGGTCACCTCTGACGTGCTGCTGGCTTTTGTTCTTGAATTATGTCTGTGTGCTGGAGGGTAACTGCTCTAGACAGCTCCACGCAGTTCAAGGGGTGAACTATTCACATACACACACACACACAGTCAGAGTCTACTGTAAATGTGTTCTCTCTCTCTCTCTCTCTCTCTCTCTCTCTCTCTCTCTCTCTCTCTCTCTCTCTCTCTCTCTCTCTCTCTCTCTCTCTCTCTCTCTCTCTCTCTCTGTCTCTGAGATAGTGTAAAGACAGAGAGGAGAGAGGCTGACTGTAGGATGGAGTCTGTATTGTATGTACAGGACTGTTTACTGGGTCAAAGGCAGCACTCGTGTGTCCAGAGTTGACATAGCCCTCTGATGAAGGCTGTCTGGTCTTTGGGCCTGGGAGAATCCTGGCAATCATGGACTGTGCCTTTCTCTATCTTCGGACAATAACCGGCTCTATTAAACTCATATTACTGTGCACGTCTCCATCCCTCTGTGTGTGTGTGTGCGTGCGTGCGTGTGACCATACCATACCATTCTCTCTCTCTCTCTCTCTCTCTCTCTCTCTCTCTCTCTCTCTCTCTCTCTCTCTCTCTCTCTCTCTCTCTCTCTCTCTCTCTCTCTCTCTCTCTCTCTCTCTCTCTCTCTCTCTCTCCAGGAAGTGGAGGCTGCTTTGTGCTGTGGTTGCTGTTCTCAGCAGGCTGGTGGCTGTAGACTGCTGCTCTCAGCACTAATCACTCACTCTTTCTCTCCGCCAGCCAGCAGAGTGATGGGCCAGCCTCTCTCTCTCTCTCTCTCTCTCTCTCTCTCTCTCTCTCTCTCTCTCTCTCTCTCTCTCTCTCTCTCTCTCTCTCTCTCTCTCATCCACAAACACAGTCTTCCTCTCTTGCTCTGTCCCTCTCCCTAACACACACACACACACACACACACACACACACACACACACACACACACACACACACACACACACACACACACACACACACACACACACACACACACACACACACACACACACACACACACACACACACACACAGTGTACACACACACACACCCCTGGTTATGTCAGTCCAGCCCAGGCTCGTTCATTATCACTGTCTAATTAGCAGTCCAAATTAGCGTCCCCCTCGCAGCATAGCCATGCTAATGCTAATGCTAATGAGTGCGATCAAGAGATTGCTGCGTGTACATGATACATTGATCTTTCTCAGATGAGCTGGCTTTGAAATAAATGAGGGTTATTAGACACGCATGCACATGCAGGCTAGCAAGCACACGCACGCACGCACGTGCGCGCACACACACACACACACACACACACACACACACACACACACACACACACACACACACACACACACACACACACACACACACACACACACACACACACGCATATCCTCAAAGTCAAACCCAGCATAGAGCCTTCCATGCATCTCCAATGTTCCACTCAAAGTCATAACGTCAGTTTTTGTGTTGCAGATGGGCCTGTTGACGGGGCTATTCACTGTTTGCTGAAAACACTCATCTACCTCATAATACTGTATGCATAACAACATTTATACGACATTAGATAGCCTTAAGTAATATCTTAAGGTGGGCAATAACAAGGTTAAAACAGTGGCTCTGTGTAAAGTGGTTAATGAATTGGACAGTGAATATTTGGACGTGAAATGAGTGGGAGAGAGACAGTATTGTTGACTATCTACCAGCTGCTTCACCCTCACTGCAGCACAGCCTGATACCCCTGGAATACAGCTCGGGTTGAGTTTGTTACTGGAAAATAGCCACAACTGTCCTTGAGAGAGGGAGAGAGAGAGAGAGAGAGAGAGAGAGAGAGAGAGAGAGAGAGAGGGAGAGAGAGAGAGAGATTAACATAGAGAGGAAGAGAAACGGAAAGAAATGTATATTCATATACTATACCGTATGAATCATTGAGTGTATTTCAATACGGGGGGCAACTGACAAACCGCCATTCCGACAGTATTTGATTGTCATTCCGAGCCATTCCGAGTAATTCGAACATTGTTGCAAGTACTTACAGGCGCGTGAACAACGTTCTAACTCTATTGACATTTGCAACAACGTTGCTACATGAGCGGAAGTGGAGAGTGACAGCGCAATTACAGGATTAGTGTATAATTTCGTGTCTAATTTTGCCATGGTCCAAATGCCCTTACAGGTAGGGTCTGAAAACAGTTCCTGCAAGCTGGGTCAGTGGTTCCTGCAATAAAAAGTCAATGTCGGAATGGCGGAATGTCTGAATGGCGGTATGTAACCTTTCAATACATGTCAGCAGTGTTACCAAATTAGCGACTTTGTCGCTAGATTTAGCGACTTTTTGACATCCCTGGCGACTAAAAACCAAATCTAGCGCCTTTAGCGTCTTTTTAGTGCATCTGCCGACTTGTTAAAACGTGCATTTTCAGTGGCAAATTCATTGTTTTCAATATAATTGTGACTCTGCGCCACCGTCAGAAGCATTTCCCACGGTTAAGCAGGGCTGCAGATTAGTTCTGATCTCCAAAAAGTAGCTAGCATCGCACATTTCTACTGTGGATGAAGGCATGTGGGCACGTTTTCTGTAGATCAGCACGTGGGCACGTTTTCTGTAGATCATACGTAACGACATGATAACGTCATCTAGCGACTTCCAGCGACTTTTCAGCGAGCCAATAGCGAATTTGGCTGATTTTCTTTTGGCAACAGTGCATGTCAGTATCTGTATTCAAGATAAGATGTATCCATGGCACAATATCCCGGTTTCTTTCGGAGTGCCCCAGCTAGTATAGGCTATATCCCAATTTTTCTAAATCCTGTATAAGGCCTTATCCGGGATACTGAGAGAAATGGTGCTTATAGTTTCCAACGCAAAATCGTGGATAATTAAATATTCCGATCACATTCGGGATACTGAACTGCATATGAACATAATGCACGGCGCGTGAGCAAATGTATAAACAAGCATCACATGAAAAAATACATGAATGGGGAATGTAACTGCTTGAAGAAAGTCTGGGTTAGAATTTGAATAGCCTGTTTGTTATGCCAATGAAGCATGTTGAGAGAAACAGCAAGACAGAGCAGACAGGGCAGACAGATAGAGAAAGAGAGAAGAGTGAGAGACAGGGACAGAGACCGGTGCTGAGAGAAAGAAAGACACAGAAAGAGAGGGAAACAGAGAGAGAGAAAAGGAGAGAGAGAATGTGCTGGCGCATGGTGTGAGGGGAACAACAGGTCTCAGCTCTGCCAGACAATGACGAGGGACTCTCAGAGGCTGCTGATGATGCAGACTGCTAGTTTTCATACACCAACCCCCCTCTTTCACTCACTCACTCACTCACTCATTCAACCCCCATCACTCTCTCACTCACTCACTCACTCAACTTACATCACTCACTCACTCACTCGCTCACTCGCTTGCTTGCTCGCAATAGATGCATGTATGAGATTTGTAATATATATGTAAGATATGATGTTTAAAATGCTTTACAAGAAACCAGGTCCGCTAACAGCTTTTTTGGCCAGGTCCAGGAAAAAGTCCTCTGAAACAACCCCAAATCTAATACACACAATTTGTCCCGCTCATCGGTGTCCCTGCAAGAAATACATACAACACATACAACACCATGCAACGCATTGTACATGCAATGTGTCATTCAATAATAATGCCCTGTGCCTTCGGTGTAATGCAGGGCCATAATGTTCATGAATCAACACACACACATGCACCATTGCACCTACTATATATATGATGCATACGTAGATGGTGCTGACAGCGTCCAATGGCTGATGCACAGCTGCAGCCTCCAATACTATCAAAATAATTATATAGTACATCAAACACATGTGCTCGTGTCACATGGCACATTCTAGTACATGTGATTTAGTTGTTACTGGTGGTGCCCAATGCTCAGTGCCCAAGCTCTAATATTCTCAAAGTGTTTACACATCAAACACATGTGGCCATGCTGTGGTACCGCCCATCCATTTTGGACAGGTACACTCCCACTACCGCCCCTGCTGTCCTGTCCCTGGCCGCGAATCTGGCTGGCGCGGCTGCCCAATGCTCAATGCCCAAACACCTAGTGCTGTCAAAATCTGTACACACCAACCGCATGCGGCCTTGAACTCCCTCTTGCACCACGCATTTTCCTGGAGAAGATGTGCCCCCACTGCCCCTCTATTTCTGCTAGACACTCTCCCCCTTGCTCCCGTTCCCCTGTCTCTTGTCATCAATCGCATGTGGCCTGGCACGCCCTCTTGCACCATGAATCTGCTTGGCACAGATGTCCAATGCCCAATGCCAAACGCCTGCTGCTGTCAAAGTGTTCCCATATCAAACACACGTGGCTGCATGCCACATAACTCTCCCCGTCTTTTTTGACCAGGTAGGTAGGTGGAGACTCTGGCTGCTAGTGTTTGTATTTATCAGGGGTGGTTTGGCTCTGAGTCAGGCTTGTGGCTGGTAGTGTTTATCAGCGGGGCTTGTGAGTGACTGGGTTGTGTGAGTTTATGTGGGGGCTGCTCTGGCTCTGGTGACTGGCAGCGGCGCGGGTTGTGTGTGTTTATGGGGGGATGATGGGATGTGTGTGTGTGTGTGTGTATGTGTCAGCTCCGAAGAGTATGGTGTGTATGTGGCTCCGCTCCGTAGGGTGTGGAAGTGTGGATGGGAGATAAATTGTGAGGTAACTGGTCTGGGCAGGCTGCCAGGGAAGCGTTGCGTTGCGCTGGGCTGCGCTGGGCTGCGCTGGACTGACGTGGGTGGCGCGGAGATGACAGGAAGAGAGGATATCAAAGAGGAGAGAAAAGGGAAAAGCAGACAGAGGAAGAGAGGAGTGGAGAGGGCAGGGCAGAAAGGAGAGGAGAGGAAGAGAAGAGAAAAGAGAGGAGGAGAGAAAAACGAAGGAAAGAAGTAAAGGCCGGAGAAGAAGAGGGAAGTAGAGATGAGAAGAGAGGAGAGGAGAGGAGTGTTTGGAAAGCTGTGTAACGCGAGCAGCTCGGGAAGGCAGGCGGCACTGGGTGCTGACATTCTAAAAACAGATTCACAGCTGTTCACCGTGCACACACACACACACACACACACACACACACACACACACACACACACACACACACACACACACACACACACACACACACAGGCATACACACACACACAGGCATACACAGCACAAGGCCCTCATGCATCCCTTAAATGTTTTAAAAATACCTCCTGCAGTTTGGCTCGGTGGAGTCTCCACCACACTACACCTGTGGACCTGGGCAGGAAGTCCTGTAACAGGATATGGACCCAGCCCAGCAGCTCTTAGCATAGCGCACATGCTAACAGGCAAGTGTATGGATATGGACTAAGCCAGACAGCTCTCAGCATAGCGAGCGCACATGCTAACAGGCTAGTGTATATCGCTGCTAGCCTTAAGCATTTATACACATATTGTACATTGTTAGCCAGTGTTTTTCAACAACTGCCTGTACTGTGGGACAATACAGTGGTGTGCCATGAGAAATCGTCAGTTGTGCGATGGGAAATTTGTTCTGGAACCATTTTTTATCATGTTACTATTTGCAAATAGACATTTGAAATTTGACCTTTGAGTTGTAACAATGAGTATGCAATGAGCCTGCGTGGAACGACCGGAACTGTGGAATAAACGTTTATATGATTGTAGAATTCAGTTATTCAGAAGGAAAAGATGAATAAAGCACCCACTTTATTCAGAACAAAGTAATAACTTCAATTCGGAATTGTGAAGTGTTTCTATGATGTTTTCAACGTGGTGTTAAGTTGTATTTAAGCAATTTATTATAACGGGTAAGGGGAGTTGTAAGGGCCTTTCTATCTGGGCTTGTGTTGTTGCTAGGTTACCTTCAGCATCTTCTGGGAAGCTAGCACAGTTAGCTTTACTGAAAACGTACAGGTTATTTAAGAAATATACATACATAGTTGTCATTAACTCTGAGTAAAGTGTATCAAGTAAGTTGTATAAACACAAGCATGACCACAAAACTGCACTGCAAAACTGCAACCCAAACAGTCTTGGCTTCGGGATTGCTAGATGAGACTGATGATTTTTTACCCAGATGACCAACGTGCGTAGAATCTTTGTTCGGAGTGGTGTGTGTTAACGCCAGATTTACAATGGCTATCAGCCAATCACAATTAAGAACTAGATCGCACAGTGTTACATTTGGAATTAAACTGAGTTAATTCAGACTTAAATTTCCTATAAACGAGACCAATGTGGTGTTTGACTCTCCTAAATGACCCAGTTTCATTATGCCCATCAGTGAACAATTTTCCTTTACTGGCCATTACTGGCCTTTACTCTAATGTCCATTTCTGTACCAGCCGTAGTCCAGTGGTTAGGGAGGTGGTCTTAAGGGTGATTTATGCCTCGAGACCAACTTCCCTGCGTCGTGATGCAGTGAGCTGCGCAGTTAACGGAGTGAAGCCCCCCCATCACGCAGGTACTCTGGGGCACCTCCCCAGAATTGTGACTCGACGCAGTGAATGATGCAGACAGCAACGGAGGGACAGAAGCAGGAGACGCTGTGATTGGTCCTCTCGACCAGCCTACTCTGTCCTCGAGAACAAGCTAGGCCTTCTTCCTTGTTCTAACCGGGCTACGGACTGTGTGAGCTCTTCATTAAAGAAGTTGCCCGTGCTTTGTCGTTTCATTTATTTACACGAATCAAAGACAACACATGTGCTTTCAAGTTACGACGCTGAAGTTATTTGGTCAGTTGAACAGTGTTTCCGAGGTCGAGGAAACATTCCGCTTCGTGCGACCTATCCTCAACAAATGAGCCACTTCTTTGTTCCAAACTACCGCGGTGGCTGCCAGTGCGATCAAAAATGCATGTGATATAAAGTTTGAATGTTTCATTTTCATTGTCGTCGAGTCTGTGAAGCTAAAAAAACAACCGACATGTCTAGTTTACTCTTTGTATTGAAGGCAGTTTGAACAATAATAAACACGCATTGTAGCGTGGAATGACATTGCGTAGACTGCGCTTCAAAACAGGGCATAAATCAAAATTAACTGCATCATGGCTGCGACAAGCTCAATGCGTGACACTGGCAGGAAGTATAACCCGCCCTTTAAGGTCAGAGGGTTGCAGGTTTGAATCCTACCCTACACTTCCATCCATGGCTGAAATGCCCTTGAGCAAGGGACCTATGTAATTGCTCCGGGGATTGTAACACCCTGTAAGATAACTGCAAGTCACCTTGGATAAAAGCGTCAGTTAATTGTACAGTAAAGTAACATACAGTAACATAAGATCAAAACAATCACGACTCAATTTTTTTTCCGAAATATCTTTAACAGTGAGGCTCCGAGGGCCTGAGCAGCACTATTATGTAACAGTGGAGAGCCCAGTGGAGCAGTGATAAATTACTGGGAGTTTCTATGCTGCGATATCGACCCGGAATAATGAGATTTCCTCCCAGCGCCGAAATTAAACAATTTATGATGTGGATACCTGCACAGGGTCACAAAAGATAGAGATTTTGTGTGTACGTGTGTGTGTGTGTGTGTGTGTGTGTGTGTGTGTGTGTGTGTGTGTGTGTGTGTGTGTGTGTGTGTGTGTGTGTGTGTGTGTGTGTGTGTGTGTGTGTGTGTGTGTGTGTGCGCATGCACAGTATGTGCTTATGAGGCCAGTGGTCATGGTGTGTCATGGTGTGTGTATGCGTGCGTGTGTGCGTGCGTGTGTGTGTGCGTGTGTGTACACAGTATGTGTGTGTGTGTGTGTGAGCGTGTGCGCGCGCGCGTGTGTGTGCATGTGCGTGTGCGTGTGTGTGTGTGTGTGTGTTTGAGAGAGCTACAGTGTTTCCTCCATCCTGTAAAGGCAACTCTACCATTTCCCTCCATCCCTCCAGCCCCTGTCCTCCTGTGCGTTTCCCTCCAACCTACAACTCTTCTGACCACCACCCCCCTCTCTCCCTCTGACCAGGGCTGCAGAATGCAAGCCTCTGCTCTAAACATGAATGGTCAGCTGCCTCCACCCCACCCCTCTCCCCTCTCCCCACTGCCCCATCCCCTCTCCCCTCCCCTCCCCTCCCCTCCTGCTGCCCTTCTCTCATTTTCTCTCTTTCCCAGCTTAAAGAGTTTTAACAAAAAAGAGAGGGAAGGAGGGGGAGAGAGAGAGAGCGGGGGATGGGAATAGTGGGGGAGGGGAATTGTGTGTGTTCTCTGTTGTCACTGGTTGGAAGAGCGAGAGGGTTAGGGAGGGCTGGACAGAGAGAGAGAGAGGGAGAGAGAGAGGGAGGGAGGGCGAGTGATTGAGTGAGAGAGGGAGAGAGAGAGAGAGAGGGAGGGAGGGAGTGAGAGAGAAGCAGAGAGAGAGTTGAGCTGGGTCCCATATGTGGAAAAAAAGCATAGCACTGCACACACACGTCTCCACCGCTCCACGGCTCCACGGGTACACAGCGCTGTGCTTCAGGGATTAACTATCTGGCTCTGAATTTTTTTGCGGGGAAATGCAGGCATGAGTAGGTAAGCTTTTCTCTCCCATACACACAGACACACACACAGACACACACATTAGACAGCACACATACATAGACAACACACACACACACACACACACACACACACACACACACACACACACACACACACACACACACACACACACACACACACACACACACACACACACACACACACACACACACAGCCTTCACTCTTCATGCTTGTGTTTTGATGGTGTTAGTGGGCTGTTGGTGGCTATTGTAGCTGCACTGTTGCTTGCTTACTTGTTTGCTTGCTGGAGTTGTAAATGATTGAAAGTCAGTGGCGGTGGCTGGCTGTGCCTGTGTTGCTCTTGCTCAAATTCCTTCTCCACAGCTCGGCATGCTAGTCTAGTGTTGCCTTCCCATCCAGAGCGTCTCTATCTTTCCATCTCTCTCTTGTTCTGTCATTCTCTCTCTCTCTCTCTCTCTCTCTCTCTCTCTCTCTCTCTCTCTCTCTCTCTCTCTCTCTCTCTCTCTCTCTCCTCTGTGTTTCGCTCACTCTCTTAGCACTGCTCTGCCTTTTGCTTTTCTTAATGAGATCCAGGTTGTGCACTAACACACACATCCCCACACATCAGTACACACACACACACACACACACGCGCGTGCGTGCGCACACACGCACACACGCACACACGCACACACGCACACACGCACACATTGCATCCAGGTGTCTTTTCTCAAAGAGCTCCGCAAGGACAGAAGTTGTGGCTGATGTGTTTGTGTATGGCTTTGTTTATGTGTATGTGCGTAAGTGTTTGTGCATGTGTGTGTGTGTGTGTGTGTGCGTGTATGTGACTGTGTGTGAGAGAGAGTGTGTAGGTGTGTGTACTTAGATAAACAGAGCCTTGTCAGCCCACCTTTTGACTGGCTGCAGAGTTGTAAAGCTTGTTGGTTGACTGTTTTAGTCATTTGGTCTGGGGGCAGTAGTTTGTGGTGGTGTGCGCTGGTGCTTGTGCTGGAAATAGACAAGAAAAGGCATGGAGACGCATAGCTCACACGCTTTTTAGAAGCTAACCGTGGTCATGTGATAGGTTTTTGGTCAAGCAGTCAACATGCCTGGAGTGGCTGAAGTTGCTGCACTACTACACATTTTGTTCTTTAGACGAAAGACTTTTATTGCACTCCATGTCTTTAAATGCATTACACCGCCACACTCATGACTAAAAGGTGCCAAAATAGACAAAAACTGTGAAACTTTATTTTAGGGATACATCTATTAGCACTAATACATACAATGTGCCTGTATAAGTAACTTGTAAGGCATGTACAAAGCAAAATCAAACATTTGTTAGGCATGTATTCGCAAATGTCTTGTTCATGCACAATAAGGGATTTATTACCAATTTAACCTTAGTAAGGACCTAGTAGGCCTTAGCGTTTGCTTAGTACATGCCTTACAAGTTACTTATGCAGGCACTAACATTGTATGTATTAGTGCTAATAGATGTATCCCTAAAATAAAGTGTTACCATTAATGGATATAGTTTTTCATTAATTATTTGTCTTTTGACTTTGAATGGATACTTCTTTGTTAATTGTAGCTATTGCACGAAGTAGAACGGGTTTAACTTGAGCTGCTGGTTTGTGGGTTTTTCGAAGGCATTTTTGTGTTATGTGTACAAGCACATCTAAAATGTCAGGGTATGTGCAAAAATATACAATTGGCTTTTCAGAAAAGACAGTGTAAAAAGGACGAAAAGAGTAGCTGAAGGACGTCTGGGTTAAGGCAGGAGCGCTCGCTCTGTAGAAAGCGGCGAGGTTTGCGCGCACATTGTTTAAATAGCAGTATTATGTAATATTTTTCAGTCATGTGTGAGCTCCCATACGCTCTGCAGGGAGAGCACACAGGAGTCTACTTATACGTTAAACTCATGTGTCCCACCAGAACACAATATGCAGATTTCAAAAAAAGAAATTGTTTTTTTTTTTTAAATGAGTATTGCTAAATATCTCCAAACATCAGCCTTGTGACTTGTAGCGTAGAACATTTTATTTCTACTGATTTGTGTATGTTTGAAATGATTTTTGAAGCTTTACCATTTGGGTTGAGAGCATTTTTAGAGGTCAAATTACGTAGGTTTCAGCTTTCACATAATATAAATAAAAAAAACAAAAAACCCTAAGCATTATGTGCCACAAATGTCCCAGCCACCCTCACAAACAATGTTACAATCAGGCCAAAACAAGGACACCAAGTAAATATGTCATATACTATGTATATATATACAGTGTATGTTTCATATGTCTATTCCGGTGGTCAGCCAAGTGTAGTAGAGAACAGGGGGCTTGGGAAAGCGTGCAGCTTTACTGGTTGTAGCGAGCGGAGCGGAGCGCAGCAGAGCCGAGCACTGGTATGCATGAGTCTTTTTGTGTGGCAGATTTAGAAAGCCCCCTCTTTAGAGGCAAAAGAGGAGGAGGGGTGGACTGGGGGTTCGTGGTGTGGTGTGGGGGGGTGTGGAGAGAGAGAGAGAGAGAGAGAGAGAGAGAGAGAGAGAGAGAGAGAGAGAGAGAAGAGGGGGGGTATGGTTTGACAATCAGCTTAAAGGCTGTGCGCTGGGCTGGCCACGGCGCTGTGAATGGCCCAGTGTGCGTCAGATCCAGAGAATGCCACTGTTTATGTTTCACTACGGCCCCGGCCAGCCCTTTTGTCCGGCCCTTTTTTATCACACTGTTGAGGCTGACCACTTCTCTTCTCTTCTCTTCTCTTCTCTTCTCTTCTCTTCTCTTCTCTTCTCTTCTCTTCTCTTCTCTTCTCTTCTCTTCTCTTCTCTTCTCTTCTCTTCTATTCTATTCTATTCTATTCTATTCTCTCGCTCTCTTGCTCTCTCTCACTCGCTTGCTCACTGTGTATGCAATGTGAATGTGTGAGTGTGTGATGTTTCAATAAATTTGTTTGTGATGTTTCTGTGTGTGTGCGTGCGTG
>NC_085866.1:54519091-54526591 GCF_034702125.1 Engraulis encrasicolus
GGTTATGTGTCTCTGCTCTGCTGTGCTCTGCCCTGCTGCACTGTGTTGTATTGTGCTTCACTGTGTGGTGTAGTACTGTGTTGTACTGAGCTTTTCTGTGTTGTGTTGTGCTGTGCTCTACTGGGTTGTGTTGTGCTGTGCTTGGCTGTGTTGTGTTGTCAGTGTAGAGTTGAGTTGCTCTGGAATGCTGGGAAAGAGGCAAATGGAGCAGAGTGCAGTGTGGCGGAGTGGAGGATGTTGATTTGAATATGAAGGACTTGGTAATCCAGCCACCATCTGCTCCCAAAGTCTTAATCTCATTCAATACATCGTAGCCGTAATCTGAGGAAACATCATGAGAATAATGCCTGTGTGTGTTTATCTGTGTGTTTTTCCCTCGAGAGCAGATGAGTGAAGGTGTGTGTGTGTGTGTGCGTGCGTGCGTGCGTGCGTGTGTGTTTGTGTGTGCATGTGCATATGTGTGAATGTGTGGCACATATACAGACACAGAGAGAAAGTGGGGGTGTATGTGTGTGAGAGTATGAGTATGTGTTCACAGAGCGAGACAGTGAGAGCAAGGAAAGAATATATGAGTCTGTGGGAGATATGAAACCCTCTGAAAAAAAAGTGGAGACACAGATGAATTAATAATATCACGCCTCACTCCGGCGGGAAACGGGGAGGAAGAGGCGATGAGAGAATGTGAAATTAGTCTTTTCTTCTTTCATTTTCTTTCTTTATTGTACTCCTCTCTCCATTCTGCGCTCTGTAGCCCTCACCCCAGGCCGCGTCGTGACAGTTCAATAATGTGCAGCTATGCCTGGAATGCTAGGCCTATGCCTCAGCACGGAGCAGACACACACAGCACAGGACAGGCTGCACCAAATGCTTGCTTTTCACGTTACCTACTGACTACTCGCTCTCTCTCTCTCTCTTTCTCTCTCACTCTCTGACGCTCTCTCTCGCTCTCTCTTTCAAACTCCCTCTCTCTCTCTCAGTCTCTCTGCACCAAAATAACATTGATAAGCATGTGGACACAGAGAGGGAGAGAGAGAGAAAGAGAGAGAGAGAGAGAGAGAGAGAGAGAGAGAGAGAGAGAGAGAGGGAGAGAGGGAGAGAGAGAGAGAGAGAGAGAGAGAGAGAGAGAGAGAGAGAGAGATTCCAAATCACACACATTCCAACTAAAACCATGAGAGTGCATTCAGGTTTTCCAACAAGTTCTGTCTGTAGACAACAGCGATCAGGGCTGCCAAAACTGCTTTCAGCTGCTCACCCTCACCTCTCCTTCTCTCTCTCTCTCTCTCTCTCTCTCTCTCTCTCTCTCTCTCTCTCTCTCTCTCTCTCTCTCTCTCTCTCTCTCTCTTTCTCTCTCTCTCTCTCTCTCTCTCTCTCTCTCTCCCCCTCTTCCTCTCCCTCTCCTTCTCCGTGCCTGACTCTTAGTTGTGGCTGTTGTGGGTTCGGTTGTGGATTTGTTTTTTAGTGTGATTTACGAGCTTGGTTCCACCATGAACCCTCCACGGTAAAAGGTCTCGTGTGACACATGTGTAAACCAGGGTAACGGGAAAGGGGAGGAAAAGGGGAGGAGAGGAGAGGAGAGGAGAGGGAAAAGTGAAGTGGGCTACCTTGTTCTTTTTTCCGCTCTAAGTTAGTGTGTGTACATTTGTGTGTGCCTGCGTGTGTGTGTGCTGTGTGTGTGTGTGTGTGTGTCGCCATATGTGTGTATGTTTTTCCACAGCATTAGTCTATTAGCTCCCCGTTCATGCCTTCAGCGCAAGTAGAGTAGATTAGAGCTGGAGCCTAATGAATCACAACAGGAGCCACAGAGCTGCAGATAGCAGTGGAGAAGAAAAACACGTAAGTGGGCACGCAGTAAAATGGGCAGTGTTCATTTAGACATTTCGAGTTTAAATGTTAAATTGACTATACCAACTTTACTGCTTGCCTTCCTGTCTGCTCCACTGGCTATCTCAAGATTCAAGATTCAAGATTTTTATTTGTCACGTGCTTCCTTGTGCAAGCACAATTGGCAGTGAAATGGGGATTGCAACTGCTCTGCGCTGTGTTGGATGGTAAAAAATCTCTCTCCATCTCTGTGAATCCTGTGATTCATTAGATTGTTTTCATTTTTAGAGAGTAGAAGCAACACTGTGAGTGTTAAATTATTCTCTCAAAGTGTTGCATTGACTCTGTAAAATGTACTGTGCAGTCAGTTAGTCAGACCCAACCAGGCAGCGCAGGCAAAGCAGAGTTGAGCAGTCCAGGCAGCAGCAGCATTCCACTCTCCCAATGTTCCATGGGAGGACACTGGTGAATAGAACACCACTCTGTTCCAAAGCACACACACACACACACACACACACACACACACACACCCCACACACACACACACACACACACACACACACACACACACACACACACACACACACACACACCACACACACACACACACACACACACACACACACACACACACACACACCACTCTCTCTCTCTCTCTCTCTCTCTCTCTCTCTCTCCCTCTCTCTCTCCCTCCCTCTCTCTCTCTCCCTCTCTCTCTCTCTCTCTCTCTTTCTGAGTCTCTCACCCCTCCCTCCCCCACCTGTCCAGTCGGCCGGCCGTGCACAGAGAGGCTTTTGGGGGAGTAGCTCATGCAGTGGACAGGGTGCTGTGGTATGGTATGGTATGGTGGGGGGTGGGTCAGTGGACACTGTGGTATAGTGGGGGTGGGTCAGTGGATACTGCTTAGATGCTTTGGACACTGGTGTTGTGTGTGTGTTGGGGCTAGGGGGTGGGGGGTATGGTGGATGAACAGTGTGGTGTGTGTAGGGGGTAGCTGGCTAGTTGTTGGGGGGGGGGGAGTATGGTATGGTATGTAAGTAGGGTGTGTGTGTGCGTGTGTGTGTGTGTGTGTGTGTGTGTGTGTGTGTGTGTGTGTGTGTGTGTGTGTGTGTGTGTGTGTGTGTGTGTGTGTGTGTGTGTGTGTGTGTGTGTGTGTGTGTGTGTGTGGTTGTGGGTGTGCAGCATTGAGTGAAACATGTGCAGGGTGATAACAATAGGTCCTCAGGGAGCAGCGGAGGCAGCAGCAGATGTAGCCCAATGCAGCCCGGCAGCCAGCAGCCCTCTACAGCCACAAGCTCTTATCGCACACACACGGCCTGCCAGTGGACACACCCTCTCTCTCTCTCTCTCTCTCTCTCTCTCTCTCTCTCTCTCTCTCTCTCTCTCTCTCTCTCTCTCTCTGTCTCTCTCTGTCTCTCTCTCTCTCTCTCTCTCCCTCTCTGTCTCTCTCACGCACGCACACACACACACACACACACACACACACACACACACGCACACACACACACGCACACACACACACACACACACACACACACACACACACACACACACACACACACACACACACACACACACACACACTCATAGAGAGAGAGAGACTTTCTGCATGCTTTTGTCTTTCCCTCTTTTCTTGACTCCTGCTCACACGCACCCTTGCATCCCCCTCCCCTCCCCTCCCCAACCCTCCCCTCCATTCCCTGCCCCCATACCACCCCCAGTGTTCAGCAGATGGCCACTGCAACAGCACTGCACAGCACAGAACGCTCGCCTCGCTCGCTCCCAAAGATAAACAAACTGCATTCTTGGCTAGTCCTCTTTCTGCTCCACTCTCTGCTTATGAGGTTCTGCAGCGCTGGTTGTCCAGTCTTGCCACTAAGCCACTGGCTTATTTTGAATTTTTTGAATAATAAAAAAACGATCTCATAATCATGTCGATAGCCCCCTAACCCCATCATAATCAAGCCAACACCCCCCAACCCAACAGCATGATGTTAAAAATTATGAAAACAGCACAGTCTAATAATAATAATCTTCTGTATGGTATTATTGATTATGCTGTATGTACAGTATGGTTCTGATGCAGATTTCTAGAATGATGTGAGAGCTTCAAGTCACTTGAAAGGGCCTTCCTGATACCCTCCATTTGTGACTGAGTGGTCCCCTCTCTCTCTCTTGTTCTCAGCACATCTTTGGGAGCCCTGTGTATGTGTGCTAGTGTGATCTTTGGGAGCCATGTGTACGTGTGGTTGGGCTGTGTTTGGCTCAGACCTAATAAGGGAAAGCGAGAGAAAAAAAAACAAATGCTTCTCCTAAAATTGATTATATAATATTTGCATAGTATTCATTACATAATGAAGTCCAATTCATTACATAAAGCTTGCGGTGTTGTTGTTTTTGTCGTGTAAACATGCCATAGTATGCATATCACAAAGTGCAATAGCCACTAAGTGTCTATATTCCTGCGTTTCATGTAAATGTATGCTTGTGTGACCTTCTCTGCGAGGTTAATGTTGCCATTGTCTTTTGCCAATGTAGGGTATTTAAATGCAATATGTTAATGAATGTATACAGTATGTTGTTGTATAATCTTGTTACATTAGCAGAGGGCAGTCGAGGGGATGTTTGTGTTGGTGTGTGTGTGTACTAATGTAGTGTATGTTAACAATATGGTAAATAGGATATACTAGATGTTGTGTAACATTCTTATAGGTCTATTAGCTCATTGTAAAAAGCGAAGGACGGTAATGCGCTTAGATTTTTCTCAGAGGTTAGTTAGAGGCCCTTAGCCTGTTTTGCCATATGGAAATTTACTGTTTTGATGCATTTTGGCTCCGATGTACATGTAGTTTTTTTGCGATTCTCATAGGTCTATAGAGGATTCACAGGTTGTTGTATTTAAGTTGTATATTATTAATGAATTTGTGTAATTAATGCATTTAGTGTGTGTGTGACTGTCTGTGTGTGTTCTACCTCATCAGGCTTATTGAAGATGCACTGGAATATAGAATTCATTTAGTCTGTGTCTGTTTCTTCTACAGGCTTATTAAAGTTTTTTGGGGGGGTGCGGGAGGTGGGGGGGGGGGTAGGATAGTGAATATGCGACAGGAAAGTATTGGGAAAGTAAGGTGTGGTAGGACTGGGAAATGACCCAGTCCGGACTTGAACCCGGGTTCCCAGGTACTGGGGTACTCTATGCATTGTGCCACAGCACCTCCTGGAATATGGTATTAATGTTGCCTTTGTGTTTGTTTCTTCTGCCCCCGCAGGCCTATTGAAGATGCACTGGAATGCGGAGCATGCCCAGCCTATTAGCCAGTGGCCCGAGCAGCATCTGGACGTGTCCTCCACGACCTCATCCCCAGCCCACAAGTCCGAGCTGTACGGCGCGGGGGGTGGCCGCGGTCCCCACGGGGGACATGGCGGCAGTGGCGGCCGCGGTGCTGGTGGCGCCTACAGCTACGCCTGGGCCAACGATGACATCTCCGCCCTCACCGCCTCCAACCTCCTCAAGCGCTACGCCGAGAAGTACTCGGGCATGCTGGACTCTCCGTACGAGCGTGTGGGGCCGGCGGTGGGTGCATACGCCGAAACGCCCGGCCCTGCAGCTGTGGCCGCTGCCGCCTTCGGAAGCCTCAACGGCGTCCAGAAGACCGAGCTGGAGCCATGGCCGCTGTCACACGGCTCTGACGGCTCGTATCCACTGGTGCCCGGCTCGCACGACGGGCTCGGCGGGGGGCCCAAGGTGGTGACGCCGGCCTCCGTGGTGGGGCCCCCTGGTGGCTCATCGGTGAACAGCAGCCTGTCGGACTCGGCCTACAGCGGCAGCAGCTCCTGCAGCGGCCCCCACTCCAGCGACTACCCCCCCACCTACAACGGCACCTACCTCTCCTCGGGCTACTGCCCCCAGCCCGGCTCAGCGCTGACCCCCACCTCGCTGCACGCGCTGCAGCCCGCGCCCACCCTGGTGCCCAGCTACACGCCCAGCACGCCCGTCTACAACTACCCGCCCAGCACCTACCCGCACCCCCACCAGGCCGGCCTGGCGCCCAGCTACAGTCACCCAGCGCCCCCCTACCTGCCCTCGGGGCTGGCCGCCCCCACCCCTCTGCCCTCCAGGCCCACTGTGGTGGGGGGCAGCTACGGGTACCAGACCACAGGGGTACTGGGCGGGGGCTCGGACACTGGCAGCGGCGGCTCTCTGAAGAGGAAAGCGTTCGAGATGAGCTTAGAGGACACGGAGGACGGGACAGACGGCAGCTCGAGATACAGGAAGTACAGCTACGACGCCATGAAGCCGGGAGATGACACTTCTTCGCCCTACATCTCCGTCGGAGACAAGGCCGGCAACGGGTTCGGGACGTCCGCCAGCGACCCCCAGCAGCAGCAGCAGCAGCAGGGCTTCAAGCCCAGCAAGCCCTCATCACAGGCAGCAGAGGACATGGGCAAGTACAGCGGCCTTAAGCCCTTAGTGTCCCCCCAGTACGGAGCCGGGGGAGGTGACTACAGCCCCCCGGCGGCCATGACGGGTGAAAACGGCCGCAGTGGAAGCAGCGGTGGCGACCAGGGCTTCAACACCCAACACCGCTCCTCATCCTCCCTGAAACAGCAGCAGAGGAGCTCCAGCACCTGCGGCGAGGGGGGCGTCCTGAAGAGCGCAGAGCCCCACATCCTGGACCTGGTGACGGGGGAGCTGCAGGACTGTGGCCCGGCGCTGCTGTGGGGTGAGCTGGCAGGCCACGTGCACCTCAAGGCCGAGCTGGAGGAGGAGCTCCTGTGGCCCGCGCTGAGGCCCAACTCTGGAGGCGGAGGTGGCAACGGCGCTGGGCAGCGGGCCCCTCGCACCGTGCTGCTGTTCGGGCCCCGCGGCGGAGGCAAGACCACGCTGGCCCGCTCCCTGGCGTCGCAGCTAGGCGCCACGCTGTACCGGCTCAGCGCCGCCGCCCTGGTGGGCAAGTGGAAGAGCGAGGCGGAGCAGGTGCTGGGCACGCTCCTGGCGGTGGCGTCGGCTCGCGCGCCCGCACTCGTCTACATCAGCGAGCTGGAGGCGCTGGAGGACTCCGACGCCGGTGGAGTGCGGCAACAGCTGCTGTCCGCCCTGGAGAAGGCGCAACACGGCGGCCACGACCACCACCATCACCATCAGCAGCAGCTGTTCCTGGTGTGCTCCACGCGCCGGCCAGACCTCCTCAAGGAGCCTCTACTGCGCTGCTTCGCCAAGCGCTACCACGTAGGGCTCCCAGACGCGGCAGCGCGGCGCCAGGTGCTGCTGCAGGCGCTGGCGGGGGGGCTGGGTGGCGTAGGGGTGGAGCTGAGCGATCGAGAAATGGCCGCCGTGCTCCAGCGCTCCGAGGGCTTCACCGTGTGCCAGCTGCTGCAGCTGTGTCAGCAGGCTGCCTCCTCCGCCAACGCCAACGCCACCTCGGGGGTGCACGGGCACGGGCTCGGGGGCGCGCTGGGGGCACCACTGGCACCCCTGGCCAGCCCCGCGTTTAAGGACTTTGAGAACGCATTCTGCAAGGTGCGGCCCCCACACAGCAACAGCAACAGCAACAGCAGCCCCAAAGAGATGGACACTTGCATGGAGTGGAGCAAGGTGTACAGCCATTGAGACAAAGAGAGCAAGAGTGAGAAACAAAGAACACAAGACAGAGACTGCGAGTGGGACAGATAGAGAGT
>NC_085866.1:54529091-54539091 GCF_034702125.1 Engraulis encrasicolus
ACAACGAATGTAATATAACAACAACAAAAACAAATGTTGTCTACAGATTTACCCAGTCCAAAAAATACCAGAGAGGGCAAGATCCCAAAGAATAATCAGGAAAACAAAAGGTTTTAAAAACAAAGCAAATGTTGTTTTTTTGTGGTATGCAATTGGCAGCTACTGGAGTGTAATCAGTGACTGCTACCCACAGCAAAGGGAGATATGCTATGGGTGCGCTCAACACATAGACAATCTTAAGAAGACAGCATCTACCAATGTATTAAACAAAATAGCCCTCTGTTTTCTTTTTTTTACTAGACTACAAATATTAGGTCAAGCCAAGTGTGACTCGGGCTGTAATGGTTTTTGTTTTCTTTGTTGACATGTACATGGCAGGCACTCATTTGTGGTGATGTAACATTGTCCCTGCTGCGACTACCCCCCACCCCGCTTTCCTCCCGTCAAGCGACTACACAGACCCCTTTGGCCATGTGTTGGTCTGTCCATCCGCCCCACCCCCACCCATTCATGTCCCATGTCCCATGCTGCCCAACCCCTCACCCCATCACCCCCATAGGCCTACTCTTCCCACACCCTGCTCTCCACCTCCACCTCCACTCCCCCGCCCCCATCACCACATGCATGTCCCTTGTGGTGGGGGCCATGTATGATATCCTGCATGTGGAGGAGGCTGGAGGGAGGGCGCCGTGTGCCCTGACTGATGTCCAGTAACCCTATCTCTGAGCTCGGCCCCCTTTACAACTGCGGCTGGTGGCTTCAGTCATGCCGGGGAGCCTGGGGGTCAATCAGAACGACCCAAGGTGCACATATTGATCTGGCTGTTGGCCGACCAACCCGCATGAGCTTGAGGAAGAGAGCGGAGAGTGGCCAGCCCAGCGCACGCGTGTGTGTCTATCCCATCTACACGATACCCCCCCCCGCCCCTCACTCTCTTGTCCCTGTAGCCGGGGGAACCCTCGTGGCTGTCTCATTGCTATGGGCGGGAGGAAGGAAGAGAGATTTCTTACACAGGGGGAATGTACTTTAGTTGACCATTCAAACTCGTTCACGTCACAGAAATATCCAAAGGAATAACACGAATGGAAGTGTGGTCCAAAGTCTGAAATGTTCATCCATTTACTGTACACATAGTGCACTCTATTGGCAGTCAGTTACATTGTTTTGTACCGCACGTACATAGGACACTGTGGTTAAGAAGTTCTGCAATGGAGTTGGTTTTAAGTCGACCGCGTTCGTCTTAGTACAGTACATTTGTGTTATGTTGTGCAAATGTACTAATGTATGTACTGTGTATTTCTGCAGTGCATATGATTTGACTCGCATACGAATGATAGCTTTCCCATGCTACCGCCCCCTTCTGAGTAGCGGTTCCCGTTGCCCATTGTGGTGTGGATAGCCTGCAGTGAGGTGCGGGGCTGGACATATGGTAATACTCTTAGAACAAGAGCAGAGGAGACGAGGGCCTGGGCGGCACTGAGAGCCCCATTAAGAGGGGCTTTACCTCATTTCATTACGGCCAGGAAGTCACGGCGAGAACCCGAGATGTTTTTGTTTATTGGAAAATTGACTGCTGTGTTCAAACAATATCACATTCCTGATTCCTCACTCATACTACTGACTACTGCGAATCATGCCAGTGTTAAAAAAAACATAATGATCTTTCATGCATGTTGTGTTTGTTTGTTGTTTTTTTTGTCTCATTATGTTTCTACACAGCAAATACCAATGTGTTTTTTGGCTTTCTATTTTCAAGACAATACGGTACACTTAAGGAGGGAAACAGTTTGTCCAACAAAACCAGCATTCATTAGCTGTTTTTAATCTATTAGTAAAGTAACTTTGTTCTCAGTTCTTGTACATTTTCTGTAACCATTTCTACCTCATTTTTTGCGACATATTGTACATGAAAATATTTATTTCATGTCGTTTTTGATGTCTGTTTTAAAAATGATAATGTTCTTGAACTGTAATGGTCTACCTCAGAAAAGACTGTATTTTAAGAGAAAAGTATCACACATTATTAAAGAGAATATGTCAACATTGGACTGATTGGCTTTTTATTCCTTCCCCTAAGGAGAGTTCCTCCATGACTTCACCTTCACCATCACCACGGCGAGCAGGTTGCTGGGTGCTAAAGGATGCCAAGGTTAAGAGCTTACCTCACTCAACATCCATTGCCTTTATTGACTCTGTCGTTAAGGTCACTTACTGTAAGACACTTAAATTAATTAACAAATGATTTAATGAAACCAAACGCTAATGAGATTTGGAATCTGTTTGGGGGCTGTGCCATCTGGCTACCTTGGCGGGAAGGGGAGTCAGTGGTAGGGGGAGTGTAAGAGCGAGGGGGCGGCATGCTTTGTTGTGGGGGTGGGGGTGGGGGGGTGCAAGCTCGGCTGCGGCCTGCTTTATTGTTTGGTGTTATTACTGCCCTGTGTTGCGCTGCGCTGAGCTTCCTGTGGTTGGCCGGGAGTCGGTTCATTCGCTGCCATTTGGTCCATCAATCTCTGTCATGGAATTAGTTTCCTCACCGTTGGCTGCGATGTGCAGTGCAGTGCAGCCGGCAGCCGCCAACATGGAGAGAGCAGGAGGCCTGGCCGGCCAGCTCTAAAGGGAGACAAAGCACAACGGCCGCTGGTCATTTGTCAATTTGTCCATTCATCTGTTCCTACGTATGTCCATCCGTCCCCACCAAACACACACTATGCAAGGGAAACAAACTGTGGGACCAAGGGCAGTAAGGGTGCTATCTCCTGTGAGGGCCAAAGCAGTCTCTCTGTCCCTCCATCCATGCTGTAGTATGAGCAGCCTGCCGGCCCAGTCCTTTGAGAAAGCAGAGAATGTACGCACATCAATGGCACAGGTGCTGGACAAAACAAAATAACTGAAGTGAATGAAAAATGTCTGCAACAATGTTAATGATCCCATTTCTTTAATCGCCATTAACAGTGTTGCGGACATTTATTATAGTTATTTCTGTCCATCCCTTTTTCCATTCATCAGTCTGTTCATCAGTCCATTTATTTAGAAAATAATCACAGCAATACAGCCTTTCAAATGCAATATGCAGTAACATTGTACACCAACATTGTAGGTGAGAAAAAGGCCTTCAAAGCCTTGGTATTAGATTGGATATTGGATATTGGATATTGGATATTGGATATTGGCAATACCTCTAAAACGGGACAGTGTTGGACCACAAGGTTTTGTCCAAAGATGGTGTTATGAAGACCATTTGCAGTCTAGACTCGATGAGCTAAACATGAACATGAGCTAAAGCAGTGTTGCCATTCATTTGTCCATTTCTCTCTCTCTCTCTCTCTCTCTCTCTCTCTCTCTCTCTCTCTCTCTCTCTCTCTCTCTCTCTCTCTCTCTCTCTCTCTCTCTCTCTCTCTCTCTCTCTCTCTCTGCCCATCTGTCCACCCAGGTTCTCATGTTGAAAAAGGACACAGGAAGAGTTCTATCCACAGACATTGATATGAGCTAAAACATTCCGTCCATCCATGTATTAATAATAACTTTATTTGTATAACACTATTCATATATGCAGCTCAACGTGGTTAACAAATAGGTTTACAACAAAACTAATAAAACAAAAATAAAATGAATGAAATAGGTTGATTGAGAAGAAGACATATATTTGGTAAAAGAGACCCCATGTGGTGGTCCGTTTCCATCTGTCCAAGTGTCCATCCATCCAGCCAAGAGAGACACTGTGGGAAAATGGACACAGGAAGTAGCAGTCTGTCCGTCCATCGTCATCTGTCTGCCGTGTCCTGGAGAAGTACTTCAAGGAGGAAATGACCACAGAAACAGATATCATGCCAACAAACACCCCCCCCCCACCCAACACACACACACACACACACACACACACACACACACACACACACACACACACACACAAACATATACACACACTCGTGCGCTCACACAGCCCCTCCACCGTAAGTGTGTGTGTGTGTGTGTGTGTGTGTGTGTGTGTGTGTGTGTGTGTGTGTGTGTGTGTGTGTGTGTGTGTGTGTGTGTGTGTGTGTGTGTGTGTGTGTGTGTGTGTGTGTGTGTGTGTGTGTGTGTGCGTGCGTGCGTGTGTGTGTGTGTGTGTGTGTTTATGCTGCAATTAATCTTAATGAGCGCTGCTGATGGCCAGGACATCCTATTAATCCCATACTTAATCTAAAGTGTGAGTGTTGCTCAGATGATGAATCTGCTAATAAAGATAAATAATCAGCAGGAGAGCGCGTTCCCCGTGTCCTACAGGGCTCTCCTCCTGAAGGGTAATTGCAGCGCAGCTGTCAAGATTATAAAATCATTTCCCTCCGCCATAAATGTGCTAATTCAGTATCAAAAAGACAGAGAGAGAGAGAGAGAGAGAGAGA
Source organism: Engraulis encrasicolus (assembly GCF_034702125.1). Lineage (NCBI taxonomy): Eukaryota > Metazoa > Chordata > Actinopteri > Clupeiformes > Engraulidae > Engraulis > Engraulis encrasicolus. The sequence goes on from NC_085866.1 coordinate 54,533,474, forward strand.
GAGAGAGAGGCACAGAGGGAGAGAAGGGGGGAAAGAAAGGTCCTCAAATCGAAAAATGTCCCCAGAAAGGTAAATTGTGTGTAAAGTGTGTGTGCTTTATTATAGGAGGACAGGAGAAGGTGAAGGATAGTGCGATGTAAGTACAGTGAGTTTGCTGTAACATCAGTGATACCACAGGGCCATATGGTATGCTAGCATTTGACCATACCCGCTGCAGAGACTTCCTGGCCAGTGCAGATGAAAAAGCAGTGATACTACGCTGCTGTGCTGCTTGGGAGGAGAGGAGAAGGTGAAGGATAATGTTATATGCAAGCTACCATTTCAGTGCAGAGTGCTGCTGTGACATCAGTGACGCTATAGGGCCATATGTGTACCACACCACACCACTACAGCAAGTCCCTGCATGGCTAGATCAAAAAGCAGTAATATCCTACTATTGTAAATGCAGTGATGTGGTAGCCCACCAGGGCACTGTGTTAAAGTCAAACCGGTTTTGAGAGATTGGATTAGCCATGTGAGGAGGAGCATTGTAAAAAAAAGGCACAGTTGTAACTGACAGTTACACAGGATTTCTGAAGATTGAAAAAATAAATAATACCTATTTTTTTAGTGTACCCACATAAATATAAAAAATATTGTATACTGGGTGTAAAAACTGATTGAAAGTGTGTGTAAAAAACTAGACATTGCATTTGGAGATTGCACCTCCTCAATAAAACATAAAAACACCACTATAAAAACACACAAACCAAAACAAATGGAGGTGGTATACTGCTATTTTCTTAGAAAGGAAAGAGATGAACGCAAAAAAACCACAATAAAATTCATGTCTGACTAAAAACATTGCCTTGCTTATTTAAAATAATAATTCAAGTCTTTTTCTGTTCATCCCATGGCAAAATGTTTAGAGCCCCTCATAATGCTTCTGTTAAAAACATGCACACACATTTTTTTTAAAAGAAGGGAAAGAAAAGAACAGATCACAAGAGTAGCTACTGGTTCTCCTCCCTTCCCACTCAGCTTGGCAGGCAGGGCTCGGCAGAATGAATCATTTCCCTGGTTGGGGATGAGAAGTAATTAGAGGAGGAGAGTTTCTAATGGAATAATAAAGGATGCTAATTATATCCCCGAAACGCGGAGCGTCGGGGATGTAATGGTTTTGCGTGCACCGCCGCCGCCGCCGCGTCCGCCGCCGCCGCCGCGTCCGCCGCGTAAGGTCTTTCGTGTTAACGCGATAACTTTTGAACGGATGTTTGGATTTGTCCCAGATTTGGTGTGTGAATGCTCTAGGGCAGGTTCATGAACTGATTCGAATTTGGAGGTCAACAATTTCAAGATGGCCGAATTCAAGATGGCCGAATTTTTGTTTGGCCCATTACTTCTGACCGGGTGGATGGATTTGTCCCAGATTTGGTGTGTGAATGCTCTAGGGTAGGTTCATGAACTGATTAGAGTTTGGAGGTTAACACTTTCAAGATGGCCGAATTCAAGATGGCCGAATTTTTGTTTGGTCCATAACTTCTGACCGGGTGGATGGATTTGTCCAAGATTTGGTGTGTGAATGTTTTAGGGTAGGTTCATGAACTGATTCGAGTTTGGAGGTCAACAATTTCAAGATGGCCGAATTCAAGATGGCCAAATTTTTGTTTGGCCCATTACTTCTGACCGGGTGGATGGATTTGTCCCAGATTTGGTGTGTGAATGCTCTAGGGTGGGTTCATGAACTGATTACAGTTTGGAGGTTAACACTTTCAAGATGGCCGAATTCAAGATGACCGAATTTTTGTTTGGTCCATAACTTCTGACCGGGTGGATGGATTTGTCCCAGATTTGGTGTGTGAATGTTCTAGGGTAGGTTCATGAACTGATTCGAGTTTGGAGGTCAACAATTTCAAGATGACCGAATTCAAGATGGCCGAATTTTTGTTTGGCCCATTCCTTCTGACCGGGTGGATGGATTTGTCCCAGATTTGGTGTGTGAATGCTCTGGGGTGGGTTCATGAACTGATTACAGTTTGGAGGTTAACACTTTCAAGATGGCCGAATTCAAGATGGCCGAATTTTTGTTTGGTCCATAACTTCTGACCGGGTGGATGGATTTGTCCCAGATTTGGTGTGTGAATGTTCTAGGGTAGGTTCATGAACTGATTCGAGTTTGGAGGTCAACAATTTCAAGATGGCCGAATTCAAGATGGCCGAATTTTTGTTTGGCCCATTACTTCTGACCGGGTGGATGGATTTGTCCCAGATTTGGTGTGTGAATGCTGCAGGGTAGGTTCATGAACTGATTCGAGTTTGGAGGTCAACACTTTCAAAATGGTGGAATTTTTATTTGGCCCATAACTTCTGACTGGGTGGATTGATTTGCCCGGTAACTCCTTAATTTAATGGTTCACCATTTCAGTGAATCTACCATATCAGGTAGGCCTACAGTGTAATAACCAGTGTAACAATATTTAATACCATGTAATACTAGTGTAATACCAGTGTAAAAATAGGCAATACCAGGTACAGTGTAATAACCAGTGTAACAATATGTAATACCATGTAATACTAGTGTAATACCAGTGTACAAATATGCAATACCATGTAATACCACTTACACACAAATAGCCTACATGATATAAGTACAAAATTGGTACATGGTGTCACACTGGTATGACGTGGTATTAAATATTGTTACACTGGTTATTACACTGTACCTAATGTGGTATATCCACTGTAATAGTGAACCATTAAAACAGTGTTACCATTTGCCCCATTTTTTCCTTCATTTTCACAATAGTCATTTGGTTTTAAGCCTATGCACGTCATTGATCTATGTATAGATATTAAATATATTTATTTTATATTTTGTATTTATCATAAACGTTCATGAAAAGGTGGACGGGAGTGGTAGGAATGATTGGGGACTGGAAGCGTCGCGTTTCGGGGATATACCTTAAGCAGTCGAAGGCGACTGCACAGGCAGTCTAGTTAGCCTAGTGCAGATGATTGTTTACCCATCAGCCATTTTGAGACTAACTGGGGGACTGGCTGCTCTCAACAACTACTAACAAAACTCCCTCTGTATAGACTGCAGTGTTTAGTGTAACACTATCTCTGTGTTTAATATAACAATCCCTATAAATACCTATTATAGTATTTATTATAACACTTAGGACAACACTCTAGACCAGTCTCTAACAAAATACAAAAAAAGCCAACAGCACTGCCCCCTGAGAACTCTCAGCCTATGGAAATGCCCTGCATGGCAGTTACCATTCCAGCCCTGCTTAATACCATTGTGTAAATACTGTAAACATATACTGTAAACTGGTGTCTAGGGGCCGAAGACAAAGTTTAAGAGTCTCAGAGGGGATGACAGAATTTATAATGTGCACAAGTTAGGCCAATACAGCACTAAAGGCTGAATAGAAATCCAGAGATGTCACATAATATTATATTTTAAGCAGGACTGTGGACGTGTGTGTGTGTGTGTGTGTGTGTGTGTGTGTGTGTGTGTGTGTGTGTGTGTGTGTGTGCGTGCGTGCGTGCGTGCGTGCGTGCGTGCGTGCGTGCGTGCGTGCGTGCGTGCGTGCGTGCGTGCGTGCGTGCGTGCGTGCGTGCGTGACTGTTTTTTCAGTGTGCCAAACCTGACAGACTTCCTTAAATTTGTAATTTATTGTAAATAATGTACTTGGTCAAAAAAAATCCACAAACTGAACTAAATGTGACTGTTTTTATTTCTTGCCATCAGCTATTCATCAAAATGTATCCTTTGTTTCTTGTTACTCCCATCCTATCCTGCAACCCACATTACAGTAAGGTATGATGTAACACAGAAGAGGCATCCTAATGGTGGTATTGATCCACTTCTATGTGTGGTCATCGTTTTATGATGCAGGATATTAAAAGGTCTTGACTCCAGGCGGGGGATGGGGCTCCACTGCAGCATTGTGGACATCATTACAGAAATAAGCCATTATCTTCACATTTTATATGTCATGTGATGTGCTGAGCAATCCAATGTTGTTGTGCGTTTCCCCCCCTAAAAGTGATTGTGTCTTTTTGTATCCTTTATCAGAAACCACAAAATAACATGAGTGGGAAAGTGTTATGGATGTTCTGCTGATTCACTTCATGTTTCAATCCATATGCATTTCCAATCAAAGGCACTCAAAACCCCCATTTTCCATATTGTGTGTGTGGGTTTTTTTGCTTTTCCCTTGCCTTTGCTAAGTCGGAGCAGTAGGCCTACTCTACTAAATCACTTGTCATATTCATGAAGATAAGAAATTTCTGTGTGAGATATACGAGCCGGCCGTGTATCAGATCATGAATATACATCATAAAAACCCAGCAGGCTCCTTTAGCGTTTAAGCCACAAAAATGCTGTGAGCCGCTGACCTTCCCCTGTGCCTCCCGCGGCCGAGCGCTTCTCTATTTTAGGGACCCATATATTATTTGAAGACGTGAATTATTAAAGAAAGCCTCTGCCGGCCAACCGCTCGGTCCGTTGGTCGGTGCGTAGGTTGGTCTGTCGGACCCTTATCATTTTTGTAGCTGGCCGTGAGTCAGTGGAGTGGCGTGAGCATCTCTCCATCTGAGTTGTGTTAAATGCCAGAGCTCAGCTACAAAGGCCTCAAGGCCTGCTTTATGTCCAGGGATAGACATGGTTTAGAGCGCTGCTCTCAATCATACTGGGCTGATGCGGGAGGAGAATGGAGGAGGAGAGGAGGATGAAGGAGGAGAGGAGAAGAGGAAAACAACAGGAGGTGGATGGTGGAGAGGAGAAGGAGGAGGAGGAATGGAGAGGGGAGGATGGAGGTGGTAGTGGAGGAGAGGAGGAGGAGGTGGAGAGCAGGAGGAGGAGGAGGAATGGAGAGGGGAGGATGGAGGTGGTAGTGGAGGAGAGGAGGAGGAGGTGGAGAGCAGGAGGAGGAGGAGGAATGGAGAGGGGAGGATGGAGGTGGTAGTGGAGGAGAGGAGGAGGAGGTGGAGAGCAGGAGGAGGGTGGTGGTAGTGGAGGAGGAGGATAAGGAGAATAAATAGAGGGTAGACTTTGAAATAGGGTTGTGGACAAGAATCTTTGGTTTGATGACCTGGCATACCAATGTTTCGACCTAAAACATAGCCGAGCCGCAAGTAAAAAGAAAATATTTCATAGAAGAAGAGTAAAAATGTCGTAAGGGTCATAAAGAAACTGACTGCTAATGAAATGATTATGTCACAAACTAATTCTCATTTGCTGTATGACCGTGGACATTTTAGAGAAGGTGTGAGATATGGGAAGGTCATAGTGAGACACATCGGAACCTGGTAAACTGGTCTGGTACACCAAAGCTTTGACCTAAAAAAACAATGAAGGATCATTTGTTCTTTGGTGAGTTAATCTTTTTAGATTATTTTAGCTGTCAACTATCTGATTCGGTGGAGATGGGGGTGGAGTAAAGAATAGGGTTAAAAAAAAGGGGGGGGGGGGGGTTGGGGGTAATACATGAGTCAAGACTTTAAGCACACAATTTGAACCTTAAAGGGTTAACTCATTGTCATGTGACATAAAGAAACTTTGAATATCAAATATAAATGTGTATTGTAATGAAATACAATCCCAGAACTACAATGGCCAAGATGGT
>NC_085866.1:54544091-54724091 GCF_034702125.1 Engraulis encrasicolus
CTTTACTTCCTCAGATCTTCCCCTATAAAGGTTTTATAACTCACATAGCTCAAAGCTCATCTCAGCTTTGTCATGAAACCAACATTGTGGAATATGAGTCACCAGTTTTTCGCACATGTTTGCACAAAGCTTGTGCCATCAATCATCATACTGTAATAGTTTTCCACTGAAAAAAGGTTTGCACTCTCTTTTGTCTGAGAGGATTGTACCATTTGGATGGGGAAGAGACTTGAGAGTTGCTGTGGCAGGAGCCTCTTCATGTGACGTAGATCTAGATAGTGTCCCACTTTCCACCTCTCACCTGATCCCAACAGTAGCCACATCCAGGTGCAGTCACTACAGAAACAAAACAACAAGTTCAGGTGATTTGACAGTTTATTTCAGGTGTTCTTTTAAACAATCAACCTCAGTATTACCGGCAGTGGTTCGTGATTGGGGGTAAAGGCGTTTCTAAGCAATGGAGACATAAATATTTCAACTCTTCTCCTTGATCCAGACCATGGGTGGAAATTCCCTTTGCATATCTGGCTGTGAATCGGTACCTTGGCAAAAATGGCAAATTTCCCTATGCTATCAATCAAAATCAGTGTTTTGTATCAGAAATCCACCAGCCATTCAGGTTACATACAGTATTTTACCAGAATATGGCTCTTAGTTGTAGCCTGTTTCCCTTCCTGAATCCAATACTGCTCCTGGTGAGCTGAATGGAGTGTCGCATGGCATCCTTGCCATTACTCTGAGATGGACTGTGGCCATATCTGTTTGAATCTTTGATTGGTGCATTGAGCACTGCTGAGTGTGATACAATGCGATCCATTTAAATGGATCACAATGTAATATAATATTGTAGACTACACAACACCTACGTGTATGTATTGTACAGTTATACACAGTCATGGGCGTAATTTTAGGTGTGGGTGAAGGGGACAGGTCAAGATCACTTTTGGGATGAACCAAGCTTGCCCACACCACTTTATTACAAATATAATGCAAAAATATGCAACATTAATGTCATCAAACCAACACCTTTGTATACAGTAATGTCTTTCTTTGGTTTTAGTAAGCACACACTGTGTAACTTTATGAAGATTTTTTTTTTTTCGCTCAAGGACAATTGTTTTTTTCATATATACAGTAATGTAACACAGAGTTACAACTTTATCTACAACATAAAACAGGGAAATATTGGCAAGATCAAATGAAGCCAAGGTTTTCAGCTCACCAAGTGTCTCAGGGACAAGCCTGGTGCTTTCACACAGTATCCATCCATTGTGCTGCTGTCTCCTCCAAAGCCATCAAAAGCTCCTACTGGTTTCACTTCTTGGTCAGCTGGTGAGTCACAGCTACAGACTCTCTACTGGCTTGTGATGTCTCATTACATTTGTACAGACTGCACTCAATGCCTGGAATGACTTCTCTGGCTGCACACAAAAGACGTCAATCAAAATTCACAAAACAGGGCCCTTGCTGTTTTCTTTGCTTTCATTTCAGCATGCCCGAACAATGACAGTGTAACTAATGAATTATACATTTGGTGGGTGTGAATATTCTTCAGTCTACGATGAGAATGTGTCAACAGTGTGAACGAATACACATCACAGCAATATTAATGTCATATCATATTAATGTTGTGAAATAACTTACAATGTGACCAGATTGATCAATTGTTCTGCCTTCTGGGGGCAAACCTAAAGACAGATTTGATTACAACTTGCTGTTGCAGTAAAAGTGCTTGGAGTAAGCAGACAATGGCATCTTCCCTCGTCATCAACAAAAATCCAAGATAAAAATCATAGTTCCACATCAGTGCACCATGATAATTTAAAAATTGGCGTTTTGAGGCCGAAAAAGAACATAATGCAACATTACAATATATAGAGTGCAGAGAATGTCAGAGCCTACTTGCCCATCAAACAAATCTAACCAAATTAAAACAGCCACCATGAGCACTAGACAGTAAGAGAATGGTGCAATGGAAATACAATGGAGTGTAAATGATGGGGCATTGTTGCCCCCATGTGGCGATAGACTACAAATGCGAGACCTTGTGTTACAGCAGGGGTGGGGAACCTATGCCTGGAGGGCCGTTTGCGGCCCTTGAGGCTGTTTTATCCGGCCCCCGAGACAATTTTAGTGTTATGCAGCTTCACATGAAATATGACATATTTTGAAAAAGCATCTTAGAAATTACATTTGCAATACAATTAAGTTATATTCAGGGGATCGACCTACTGAAGGTGGGGTCTGTTTTAAACATGGATACCTTCAATAGGCCCAAAGTGTAGGGGAAAATCCTGGTTTGTGTTCATAGTACGGCCCTCGGAGGACTTTTACGGCTCTCAGAGTATTTGAAGTGGACTGAAATGGAATGAAAAAGGTTCCCTACCCCTGTGTTACAGTACAGTGGTTGCAAACCTCTTTCGCAGGGACCCCCTTTTGGACCTATAGGAATATTTTTTGCGACACCCACTGGGAGTCCCGAACCTCAGTTTGGGAACTACTGCAGCGAATTATGAAACGTTGGATTGGACAAGGATTGGCTCCAAGCAGTCTGTCAAGCATGAGTCACTTCTCAGCTATGCAAAACAGGTCTGGATTAAGAGACCCATGATTTGTGTGATCTGCCTCGAGAGCTGTCCAGACACTGATGACAGGAAATGTAGATAGGCCTACAGCATAGCCTACCTACCTCATATTAGATATTGTTGCAACTTTTTGTTACACTGTAACATGGGCCGTAAAATAAAGAGTATAGAGTTTAGGATTTCCTTCTGCAGGGACAAACCCTACAGTATACCAGGGGTGGGCAATTATTTTGGCCCAAGGGACATTGGCTTTAGAATGTTGATTGATGGGCCAGATGTCACAAGCAACTTTCCGTTGTGAATAAAAAGAAATAATTTACACTGACATTAGTTGTCTGTTATTTCATTCCCGCACATTGTAATGAAAAAAAGCCACAACACTGTAATGAATTTAGATGAATGTGATAGCCTATGTACTTGGATAGTCTCAAACCCACAAGACCCCTGTAATGGTAAGCAATTTTTCCTGTCATGGGTAGCCACTTTTTAAAATGTTGCGTTAAAGCAGGGATCTCAGGCTCAGGGACCAAATTGAGCCCGCAGAGTCATTTTATTTTGCCCAAGAGATCATTACAAAAGTGTATTATTATTATTATTATTATTATTATTATTATTAATAATAACAGTAACAATAACAATAATAATAATAATAATATTGATAATAACTTGGTTTTATATAGCGCCTTTCAAGTAACCCAAGGTCGCTTTACAAAAGGAGAATGGGCAGGGGAATAAAGAGAGAGGAGAGGAGGGTAGTTAAGGACCATAGGCCTCAGTGAATAAGTGTGATTTTAGGTGCTTCTTGAACGTAGCCAGTGTGGGGGCTTGACGGACATGGAGAGGTAGACAGTTCCAAAGGGTGGGGGCAGCAACACAGAACGCTCTGTCACCAAAAGGGGATGACGAGCGGGTCCTTGCCAGAGGACCTCAGGGACCTTGGTTGGGAGGGATGCTGGATGAGTTCAGAGACGTACTGGGGAGCAAGAGCATTTAGGGATTTGTAAGTAAGGAGTATTACAGTTGGCCAACATACATTGTTAGTATGAGTGAGCCCAGAACAGAATATGTGCAGGCACATTTGATCCCATCTACCCATATACCGTACGAACTGAGTGTTCATGAATTTTGACTTGAAGCATTGGGTGCATGCAGGCACAATCTTAGTCCATTTAAAATATTGAGTTCGGCCTGCGACTTGGTCCAAGATTTTGATTTTGGGCCCCTTTGATTTTGTCCCCCTATGCGTTCACAAGATATCCCTCTGCTGCCTCCGGCTATGTACGTCATCTGAAGGTGCTCCTGGTTGTGCATAGTCAACTGGTGAATCACAGCTACACAGTCCAGGCAAGATGTGTGTCATCTGTCTTCACAACTATCCAATTACCAATGAATAGAGAGGTGTGTACAGCCTAAATATCCCAATAAAGATACTGAGATATGTCTGTATCTGAGATCCAGATCATAACCAATACAAAAATCAGTTGCAAATTAGCCATGCAGACTGTGATCCATCCTGACAATTTCATCAAAATCCGTGTAACGGAGGCTAACTAGCACAGAGTTGGCGTGGAACGTTGGTAAACCTCCCTCCGATAGCTTCATACATTCTCGCGCCGTTGGGCCGAGAGACTAGTCTCTTGGCCCAGCTGTATCGTACTGTGTCTCCCATTGCCGGACCGTTGTAGTTGACGAGATAGCACGTTCAATCCCCGAGGGGGGTGAACAGGCGCAAGATGACTTCCTTCACAGTGGTGCCGTGACCCGGATGGAAGTGAGGTTTAAGTGGGACAGTGTAACAGAGGCTAGCACAGAGTTTGCGTGGAACGTTGGTAAACCTCCCTCCGATAGCTTCATACATTCTCGCGCCGTTGGGCCGAGAGACTAGTCTCTTGGCCCAGCTGTATCGTACTGTGTCTCCCATTGCCGGACCGTTGTAGTTGACGAGATTGCACGTTCAATCCCCGAGGGGGGTGAACAGGTGCAAGATGACCTCCATCACATCCGTCCCAAATTTGTTCTCCATTTAGGTTATTATAAAATGAACATAATTATCAACCAATGAAGGTGAAACCAAAGCCAACCATAGCCAAGACAGATAGAGTGTAATAATGGTAAAGTTCAGTAACCTGCAAACCAGAATGCACCATAAACACACTGCTCGAAAGCATAGGGGGATTTAACTGAGACAGAAACCACTAACACTTTTTTGGTGGAAAAATGACTGAGAATGAAATAGAACAGAGAAAGGAAATATTTTCTGTTATTCTCACAGTGTGTTTCCATCAAGCTATTTTGAAATATGCACAAATACAGTCCCAGGAAAAAGTTTGTACACCCTTTGAAATTTCTTACCTTTCTGTCAAAATTGGTCATAAAACATGGTCTGATCTTCCCGGAAATCACAAGAAGGAACAATCAGAGTCTGCTTTAACTAATTCAACCCAAACATTTACAAGTTTTCATATTTTCATTGGCCATAAGATGTAAACCTTCACAGGACAGCAAGGCATAAGTAAGTACACCCTTGCATTCAATAGGTTTTAACCCTAAGTTAGTCGCAATAACCTCAACCAGATGTTTCCTGTAGTTGCAGATCAGATTAACAAAACAATCTGGATGTATCTGGTCTCCCTCTTCTTTAGAAAACTGCCTCTCGTCAGCAAGGTTTGTGGGATGTCTGGAGTGCATAGCTTTCTTGACTTCATGCCATATAATCTCAATTGTTTTTTGTCAGGGCTTTGACTGGGCTATTCCAGAAGGTGTATTTCATTATTATGAAGCCTTTCTAAAGTCGATTTGCTTCTAAAGTATGGGTTGTTGTCACATTTCAGCACCCATCCTCTTACGTGCTTCAACTGTGTGACAGACTACCTCACTTTTTTCTGTAAAATATCTTGATAAACTTCTGAGTTCATTGTTCCACTGATAATAGCAAACTGAAAAGGACCTGAGGCAGCAAGGTAGCCGCATATAATGATGCTCCCGCCACCATACTGAAAGGTGGAGATGATGTTTTGGTGAAGGTGTGGTTCTCCAGTTCTCCTCCAAACATGACATTGTGTGTTCCCCTGAACAATTCAACTTTGGTTTCAACGTTGGTTTACAGAATATTTTGCAGTAATTCTATGAAGCATATAAATGCTTTTTCGCAAACCTCAAAGGTGCAGCAATATTTTTTTGGACAGAAACCCCATTAATTTTAGATTGGCAGAATGAATCCCATTTTTAGCTATTCTTGGTTACATATCCTCTTCTGAGCATGGTGGCGGGAGCATCATTATATGCGGCTACCTTGCTGCCTCAGGCCCTTGACAGTTTGCTATTATCAGTGGAAGAATGAACTCAAGTTTATTGTGATATTTTACAGAAAAGAACCGAGGAAGTCTGTCACACAGTTGAAGCACACAAGAGTATGGGTCCCGAAATGTGACAACAACCCATACTTTAGAAGCAAATCGACTTTAGAATGGCTTCATAATAATGAAATACACATTCTGAAATAGCCCAGTCAAAGCCCTGACAAAAAACAATTGAGATTATATGGCATGAAGTCAAGAAAGCTATGCACTCCAGACATCCCACAAACCTTGCTGACGAGAGGCAGTTTTCTAAAGAAGAGAAAGACAAGATACAAACAGATTGTTTTGTCAATCTGATCTGCAACTACAGGACAAGTCTGGTTGATGATATTGCAACTAACTGAGGGTTAAAACCTACTTAATGCAAGGGTGTACTTACTTATGCCCTGCTCTCCTGTGAATGTTATGGCCTTATGACCAATACAAATATCATAACATGTAAATGTTTGGGTGGAATTAATTAAAGCAGACTCTGATTGTTCCTTCTTGAGATTTCCGGTAAGATCAGACCATGTTTTATGCTCAATTTTGACAGAAATGTAAGAAATTTCAAAGGGTGTACAAACTTTTTCCTGGGACTGTATACACCGAGCACAGAAGGAAAAAAAAGCTTATCAACGGTTGTGTTATCTCTCTGTGAAGTTTAATAGATAGATATACATGCAATGTCCATGATGTTCAAGCAATTACAGCTCCACAGTACAGTGCAAAGTGTACAGGACACCACACTACTAAGCTGATTGAGCTGCCTGATTATTGTTATTATGTTATAATTGATATCTTATTCTTTTATTATTAAGATGTGGTGAAGAATGTGGTAGGCAGTGGACACATTTGGGCTTGACTTCCTCCTGTTAATGCCGATGTGCCTGATAGGCCTACTCTGTGTATACCAAGGTGGCTGTGAGCTCCAGGATGTAACTCTGTGAACTTCGTTTTATTTCGCCTACCTGCTGTACATGCCATGGTCCTGGCTCCTGGACGTGACCTGTGAATTAAGTTACAGGGAGCTCCCGGATGTGAAGTCTGTGTGGGAATGAAAGGAAATGAGTGGGCGGGGTCAAGAGAAAGACAGGTGAGACAGATGGCCAACACCCACCCTCCTGCCCACATGCAGGCACACACACACACTGTACACTTTAGTGTGGGTGACAGGCTACTTCTGGGGAAGTGCCCTTTTGCCAAATGATGTGGGCTAGCCTACCTAGCTGGTTATGCTGGGTAAACCATAGTCTCCTTTTCACTTTCTAGTGCAGGCTATTGTATCAAAGAATCTGGTCCTTAGCACAATTTGCTACCAAGGTGAAAGGATCTGCTGATGCCCTATGTGTACTCCGTGGGCAGCTGATTTAGGCCTAATTAACACACCATGTGTGCTATGCGTGAATTCAGTCCATAATAGGGCCTACAATATTACAATGAAGGGAGGAGGGATGGGAAGGAGTCCGCCATTAAAATATCTTTACCGTGCCAAACTGTTTTGCATGCTATCATAAACCCACTGGCCATATGAACACCTGCCAGTAAATAAACAGTTTTTAATCTCCATTTACACCTGTAAGTCACTCTTCATAAGCTATAGGCTATAGGGTCTAGGTAGCCTACTGTATGCCTACTTCTCACTAAAGTTGTTTGTAGGCCTATATCATGTGTTCATCCATCAAGAGTAGGCTATTTTTCAACAAGTGCTACTGGTGAGTGTCTTTCTATCCTCTAATTTCACTTAGGCCTACGCTGAAAAAAAAACCCCCAATACTATCCAAGATTATTAGCAGACTCGACAACTCTATAGAATAGAAAGGGATTGATTTACTAGCCTATGCCCCGGTCGTAAGACTTCCTTTGCGTTTTGGCATGCAATAGGCTCGATATCTGCTGCCACTGACACACTTTCGGTTTCGTTGGAGAGAGAGAGGGAAGTCTTCTGCGAAATACTCGAAGTAGTGTCTGTACTTTCAACTGGGAGTAACCCTACATAGGCCTATAACATCCGACTTTTGTCCACAAGAACTTCATTTTCGGATTTATTCGGGTATGTGGACGTAGAGGCGACGTATAACCGGCTGGTAAGTAGGCCCATGTCTTTGCTATGGCCTATCGTTTAAGATCGTAAATTGAGTGATTGATGTCCATGAACTGTCCCTCCATCGTCTCCGAATGTCAACAAATACGTCCACGTTCAAATATCTGAGACCATCTTGAGTTGTGGACTAAAAAAACTGCGTTGATGAGATCCGCTTGACTTGATTAAAAAAACTCAACTTTCGACACGTTACATATTTTTCCGATAGGCATTGACTTCCACTAGGCCGAGGCTTGACAAACTGAAAAGCAACCCCGCTCAGCCTCGGGATGGAGACAAAACGTTTGTTCAAACAATCTTTAGCTTATGTTCTAGACGGCGCGGACAAGAACACACGCAGAAATGCTCATCTGATGGCTATGTTGTGGAACAGATTGTACTTAGATACTGTACTTAATACAGGAAACTTGTTTCCTATCACTTCCACCTTTGCGACATTGGGAGTTGTATTTGTGTTGCAGTGTCGTGACGGTCTGTCTTGTGGCTGTCACAACCCAGACTACGCCTAGGTAATGTCAGATTGGCAGTCGGGACAGCTCTCCTTGACTGTCGCATCCAGTTGTTAAAGCGATTGTCTACTTGTGCATTAAAATAAGCAGCCTACGTGTCTTCCGCATGTGAATTTGATTGCACCATTTTGCCCGTTGGCGCACATTGGTGGGAGGACGGAACTGTGAAAGTAGCAACATTCGCGGTTAGATAGGATTTATAATCCAGATGTGTATTGCTTGAAGGTAAGAGGAACCCACAATAAGTGTCTATTTTCAAAATTATATGAACACAATGGAAAAAAAGCAGGAATAAAACAGTTTTACGCACGTCCCCATAGGCGACACTATTTGGCCATCTGCGTAGCAGTTGTAAAATTATGCTCACTCGTGGTCCTTAGTGGAGTGTTGGGTGTCCATTTGACGCTGTCAAACTGGACATGGCTTTCAAGCGAATGATACCGAGCATATCCAGTATGTGTAAGCTATGTTCTAACTCGGTTCGTGTGCCAATCCATATAGAGAAAGTTTTATGTGTTAATGACTTCATGTGGTTCTGTCACCGTTGTTTGAGTGTGGGTCTTCTTGACTACATGCTCCTATATTTCCATAAAATACCTAATTGCGACAACTGTACAAATGGTAGCATGACCTCTTAAATCACTTAACACCTGCCTGTTAGCCAGCATTGTTTTTGGAAAGGAGGGGTACTATCAACACTGAGGCTGTGACAGTTGTCTGTAGGACTAAATTAGGCTGCTTTGATGTGTAAAAGCGAACTGTTGTGTAAGTGAACTGTATTATTGTGTAAAATGTTCTACTGTTGCATGCCATTTCTGAATGTTAGGCCTAAGTCCAATTTTAATGACTGTATGCATGCACTGTAAGAAGGTATGTGTCAAAATGTTGTTGCTCCATTGTACTACTGTATTGTGTCAGAAATGACACAAATAGTGTTGAATTTTTCAACACGTGTGTGCTGATGTGTGCTCAGGGACAACACATTTTGTGCCATTTCTGACATTCCTCAGTATTAGAGTGTGGAAGTCTGTAATTCATAGTACGCAGTCCATTTGAAATGGTGATGGTGCTGTTTGTTTGTTTGTTTGTTTGTTTTCTTCCACACTGTCACTTCCTTGTTCATTCTAAAGCATGTTTGGGTCTGACTAATTTTAGTAATTTTATGTCCCCTACTCGCCGCACGTAATCTGCACTCAGGCCAGCACATGGAAAAAATCACCCCACATATAGTTGTTTTCCTGGTTAAACCTCAGGTTGGCTTCGCTAATAGTTTAGTGAGTTCATAAGTTCTTTATGTAGTCACTTACTTTACTAAGAAGCTCAGTATAATCCATTAAAACATGGCCCCTGTTATAAAGGTGCTGTTACCACTAGAATGGCAATGACCAAGTCATAATGAATTACTAAAGCCCCTGTGTAATGTCGAAGTACTTAAGGCCTCGTGCTGTCATGGTAAAGCCTATTCAAGGTCCATTATTGCTTTACACTGGCGTAGCGGTACACATTGTGAGCGTATCATTCGTAAATGAATGGTCCATACACGTACATATTTTTTCCCAGCTCTGATAATTCCTTAATGGTTTTATAGTATATCATGGTATTGTAACTTTTGACCTGTAACAAGGAGATAGTGTATAACGTCTAGAGTGTGTTTATTTGTAAATGAAGTTGGGTAGTGTGTTGAAAAGGGGCTATGGTGTGCTGTGTGTAGTATGCCATGCCATGCATCACTCAAGTATTATTGTGAACTGGTGTGAAACTCAGCGCTCATCTAGCCCACTGTGTTAGTAGGCTAGTGTGCTTCTGTTACTCTCTTAAAAGAAGGGATTAAGCATGCTAGTGTGGCGATTCACTACGGATAGAATCACTCAGCTGTCAATAGCAATGCACCCGATGCCAAAGGCTTACCTACTACAGGTAGGCCTACTGAAGGTGGGAATTAGCACAGTGGAGCAACCTGAAGAATGTACAAGTTCTAACTGGCATTGAGAGAGAGAGTCATGTTTTGCAGCTTTTGATTCTATTTATTCTGCAACTAAAGTAGCCATGAGCAATTGGTGATTAAATCAGCAGCTGGTTACCTAGACATAATGTAACAGGAACATTATCTACACATTAACAAATGTTGTGTTTATTCAACACTACTATGAGAATATATAGTACCATTTGATTGTAGTTTTCATTTCAATTCTTTGACTTGGTCAGTGCCATTCTAGTAACTGTCTTTGAGAGTTCGATTCTATCCAAAGTGACTATCAACTCTTGAGAGAGTTGAATTAACCCTGGAATGCATATGCTGTATACTGTATGCTCTTCCTAATGTTAAATCCAACCTTGTTGCAAAACACATAGTTGATTTAAAACTGAGAGGATTGGGACTATATAGTACAGTATTCTCAGAATAGTGTTTTACCTCTGCCAAGGAGGCTATGTTTTCGGTCACGTTGCTGAGTCTGTCTGTCTGTCTGTTTGTTTTCTTTGTTTGTCTGTTAGCAGGATAATTAAAAAAGTTATGAACGGATTTGGATGAAACTTTGTGCAGTTGATGGAAATTACAAAAGGAAGAAGTGATTACATTTTGGTCGTGATCAGATCCACATCACGATCTGGATCCAGGATTTTTAAAAAGATTCTTCACCATTGCGGGATAAGGCGAATTTTGACATTCCAGTTTCTAACTCCACAAAAAGAAGGCAGAAAGACTTGGAAAAAGATGGTGTAACATTATCCAAATGTTCTATCAAATAGCTTTCTTGGCGGAGGTCTGCACTCTCTGAGTGGATTTCTAGGTAGCACTGTATTTTGTACTGTGTACCCGACAGGATCTTAACTGCTATTTTTTTTACATGCAACATCTCTGTGCTGTGTTCTGGAGTTAAGCAATGCATTTTTTTAGGATGAACATTGCCCCTTTTGTGAACTCTGTGACTGACGTTTCATGTTCAGTTTGTATCACAGTGTAGCCTACTGTTTTTCAAGAAGAGCATGTTACTCTCTGGCATGTAAGTTATATGACATAATTTGACATTCTGTCATCATTTTATTTTACTGTCTTCTGATTGCTGTGTTACAGGGGACAATGCCATCATTATTTTGACTGACAGGTGTGGAAACATGACACTTAGTGTATTCAGTTCATTTTCAAGTCTGAAAGAGGAGAAACCTGTTGACTAAAAAGTGTCTACAAGCCCAGTACTACTAGGTGAGTAGTAGACATCAAGTACTGTATGGGTCATTTCACGTGAAATCAGACACTTTGGGACCCGACCGACACGGATTTCAATTATACTTGCTGTGCCTGTTTAGTAGCAAGGTAGCACCCCAGAACTGCATTTTTGTGAATCTGACACCAATATTAAGGGAGAAACAGACTAGCAAAGGTTTACATGTGAGGGTAGGACACTATGCATTCAGCCTTGATTATATCAGTCAGTGTAAGTCACAAAAGGATGTCTGAGGTATTGTTTGAAAGCTCTTTTCTGGCTCTACAAATTACTCAACAGCATGGAATACAACAACCTTCAGAATATGAATCATGATACATTGAAAAATTAAAAATTGAATATCAAAAAAATATATATTTTAAAATGGCTGGTTTCTTGTCTAAACGTAGCCTGTAAGGTCATAAACAACACCTGAAAATGGGGTGTTTGGTTCTTTATTCATTTCAGAGATAATGGGACACAAAGGTTGAAATGAGTTGTAATGAAGTAGTAATAGAGTAGTGTCAAGGACAGGGCTGGACTGGCCATCTGGCATAACGGGCATTTTCCCGGTGGGCCCTGCACCCTTGTTGGTCCCTATTCCAGGTACTCAAAACAGTGGAAGCTAGACCATTTTCAGCATTCAGAGAAGGCAGGGTTGAAATAATAAGCTCAGTTAAGGATTTTTAAAAAAAATGTTCAAGCATCAAAGGGTATGTTGTAGCTGTATGGCAAGTAGTGGCTAGCATGTGTTGAGGAATAGAATGTATGCCGTGCACTGGCGAGGTGAAACTGAACTTCCTGCATCCTCATGGACCATCTCCATCCTTCACATATTCCGATAGACATGCTGTCATGTGATATTACTATGGTATCACCATATTATTACTAGGTGATTTGTATGATGCCATATTTTTGAGTACCATTGTCTCTGAAATGAATAAAGAACCAAACACCCCATTTTCAGGTGTTGTTTATGACCTTACAGGCTATGTTTAGACAGTGAACCGGCCATTTTAAAATATGCGTTTTTTTGATATTCCATTTTTTTTTTCAATGTATCATAATTCATATTCTGAATGTTATTGTATTCCATGCTGTTTGAGTAATTTGTAGAGCCAGAAAAGAGCTTTCAAACAATACCTCAGACATCCTTTTGTGACTGACTGATATAATCAAGGCTGAATGCATAGTGACCCTCACATGTCAACCTTTGCTAGTCTGTTTCTCCCTTAATATTGGTGTCAGATTCACAAACATGCAGTTCTGGGGTGCTACTTTGCTACTAAACAGGCACAGCAAGTATGATTGAAATCCGTATCGGTCGGGTCCCAAAGTGTCTGATTTCACGTGAAATGACCCGTATGTTGAAATATCGTCTATGCATACAGTACTGTATACATGTGTGTGTAAATGTGCCTAATGCTGAGTCTACCAGTTCCTTCCTCACTATTTCCATTTGTAGTGACATCACATGTTAACCCTCCACCCCCCCCCCCCCCCCTCCCCGTCCTGAGTAGGCACAGGCTATGCATATCCAATACATCTGTGGACAACTTTCACTTTGACCGTTGACAGTTCATTTGTATCTGATTCATTTGCAGCTATATTGAGGTGAATATTACTGCAACAAAATCAAACGGAGAGGGCCCCTGAAAATGTTTTACCCCATTCTGAACATGTTTTACTCCATTCTTAAAGGACCACTTCAGTGAATTTCAATATGCTGTTGTATTGCTCACACTACCCTTGACTTGTCGGTACCCGGTGATGCCACATTTTTTGGCTCAGCCCTTTACGAGATATGAGCTATTCTAATGGGAGCAGCGTTTGTTTACATTTTTAAAAAAAAACATAGACCTACTCCGCTGTTTGATAGTTGTCTGCTGATGTTGCATAATCTTTTGGATGTTTTTGGGAATAAATAAAAATGTTTTTTTGAAATGTAAACAAACTGCTGCCCCCATTACATGCCCCCATCTTGGAAAAGGCTGGGAAAAAACCTCAGGTACTGACAAGTCCAGGTTAGTGTGAGCATCAGGGGCGGAGTGGGACGACTTTTCCCACCGGGACAATTTTCCCCTTGGCGGCCCTTTTTAACCCCCCCCCCCCCAAAAAAAAAAAAAAAACCAATGCGAACAACCAAAAAGACAAAATACACGAAATCAGCAGTCGTACTACATGTGGACATTAGTGTTGTCAAAATAACCTGAAATGGAGAATTGTAGCCTACACCTTGATGAAACAAACAGCCATCATCACAGTCCAAAGCATTCACCATATCTAGTTGCAGGTTAGGCTACATCACGCTACTGTTCCATGAAAATGTGCACTCCACTGTCATTTTGACAGTTTGTAGACCTATTGAAATAGGCTATCGTTTAAGGAAGACAGGATGAGCACGGGCACAATGAGTGTGGGGATTTCTAGAAGAGTAGGCTATATCTTACAAAAAGTCTGTCTACATTGTGCAATAAACCCACCATGCAGCAAATAAGCCAAACCTAGGCTACTTCAAAGCACAACCATAAGTCAACAAAATTAATAACTAAACGGTGTAGGCCTACCTTAAAACGCTGTCTTCATCGCAGCAAATGTGTTGGTTTCTTGCAATTACTCCACTTTAAGCCACAGTTTACACACCCAGCACTGCTCACATCAGAATCTTGTGTGGTAAATATTTTGTTCCATTTCTCCAGACATTACATAAGCTACATCCCAAATGTGACACATATATGTATGATAATAATATTATTTCGACTATAAGGAGATATACCGGTAGTTATGCCATCAAAACAAAACACACTACTTAGCTGCAGTTCACGTCCTTACCACTTAGTGGAGTCTGTTCGTAACCCAAGTCAATAACCACAGAACAAGTGAATCTGGACTGGCACATGGAACTTATTAATATCTCCATCTATTGGTAACCAATCTAAATATCACTGGTTCTTCAAATACTGAAAACGAAACTGTGTTACTAAGATCTAGTAAACTTCCGCTATCTACGGTGTATGGAAAGTGTAAGTTGACAAGGGGTGTGGCCAATTTACTGTCTGACACCGTCACTGAGGTATTGCCATTTGGTACACGGTATATTTACTGGCAAGTAGACATAGTCTGTAAAGAATGAAGTGGAAAGTAGTGAGTGAGCAGTTGAAATTACGTATTTGGAACTTTAGGGCCGGCTGAGAATATAATACGGCCGCAATGTTACATTTCACGGCCGCGGCCCACCGGGACAAGTCCCCGATCTCCCGATGGCCACTCCGCGCCTGGTGAGCATTACAACTGCATGTTGAAATTGACTGAAGTTATCCTTTCACATGTTTTACCACATAATAGAGATTTCAGCAATGTTAGAGCTCTTTGCACAACAATACAATTATCATGATGACCCATTCTAAGGAGCTTAAGGAGGGTTTTAAGGTTGGTTATTTATTGCATTACTTTACATTACATTACATGACATTACAAGAAGTTAAGTTAATTGAAACTGATTAGCTAGGCTTATGTGATAATGAGACATTTGCTAGGTTTACATGACGTTTTAATTCCGAATGAATAATTATGAATTAAGTAGTTCCATCAAGTTTACTTTGATATTTAATTTAATTGTGAAGTGTTTACATGACGTTTTCAAATTGGAAGTAAGCTTTATTCAGAATTAACCGGAGTTAATTCTGTATCAAACAAACCGAAATCATTGCCTTTCCACCGCTCCTCACTCTCTGATTGGCTCCCTAGCTCAGGATCCCTCGATTAGGATAGCTGCCATGCTGTCTTTCAAATCGGAATGACTGCAAAGCTGCATGGGATTTCCAAGGCAAGGGGGTAACCCCCATACCATGACGGAATAGCAGCATGTAACCAGTTTTAGTCACTCCCAGTAACTCTATCATTATCAGCCTCAATGTCGGTTGGTTGGTCCGTCCATTTGTTCATCAGGTTTGCATGCAGTGTACTGTATATTGTTTGACCTTGTTTCTTAGAGATCTTGTAAGCTTTTTTTGTACCAATGGTTTTCAGAGGAACGATAAAGTGTAGTGGAGGGTGCGTACAAACTTCAGGAGTTGACAAAAAAGACAGAAAAGGATTTGCACACTGCTCGTGAAGGACTTTTATTGAAGTAAGTCTGTAAGAAATCTTACATAAGATGCCTGAAGATCTCTGACCCAAACACGGCTTTCTTGAATACATTAAGTCCTTTGCAAGCGGTGTGCAAATCCTTCCCCTTTCCTTTCAGAGGAACATTAGTCAGGGCTTTTGTCTCACTGCAATGTTGTTTAACAGCTATTTAGAGACGAGAAAGATGTTATGTGCAGGGAATTTTAAGATTTTCCAGTTTTCTTCCAGATCATAACACCATGGCATCCCATTGTATCCACTCATACAGTGCCATACTGTGTTGCAAAACACAAGCTACAGGCATATGTGCTAGTTTACTCTTGAGTTGGTATTATGGTCTAACCAACCTGATTTCACAGAATTTCGTGAAATAAACATGGCCCGTCACAGATGATTCCAGAATTCTGTGATAGGTCACAGAATTGCATTCTATGTTCCCACAGAACGATCTTAAGTTCATCATTAGAAAAGACAAACCTTGCAGTGGTGAAATACCTTTTCCAGTGGTTTGATACAAAATTCTGTTGCTAAACAAAAGAATGCTATAGCTCTTTAAGATGTGCCTAGACCTGAACAATACCTAATCCTAGCCGCCAATGCTTTTTGTGGAATAAAAAAAAATGAATCATCATATTTGAATCATGAGAACACAAGTGGTAACATAGAGAAAGCACTTGTGTGACCCCCATCATGGAATTCTGGCAAAATCTGTGAAACCACCACAGACTTTGTGTCCCAAGAAGTCGTGTTCATTTCACAAAATTCTGTGAGTTCATGTTGCTCTGGCTGTATGGTATGTAGAAAGCCACAGCCACAACAACAGTGTTGAATATGGAGCAGATGTGATGCTTTTAGTTATGTTGTGGTTGTGTGAACATCCAGCCAACTAGTGCTGGATAAAAAAAAACATCAAACACAGAGTCTCTATGCTCCGTTCCTGCTCCTTCTTTCAGATGGTCTTTGGTATTCTGCTTTTGTGACAACTGTCTGAAGAAGATACCATATGCACGTTTATGCTGTGTAGGTGCACTAGAAATATTGCAAGATGCATGAAGTCAGTTGGGCCAATGGCTGGTGCCTTTGTTTGTCTTTGTGCTTGTCTAAACCTGACTACATCTAGAATCCCATCAGCAGTTTTGAGAGATTAGTTGATTAAGTTGAGAATTAGTTGATAAAGATACTATGTTAACCTTTTTAGCTTAGCCTAGTAATCTAGACCAAACCTTAGCGGCAGAATATGTTTTTTTGCCTGAAATTTTGGGGATAGGACATTATTGCATAATAATAGCATTGATAATCGTGTAATGCCACTTCTCACTGTGCAGTATAAAAAAAGATGAGACCCTACCTGACCCAATATGCCACTCAACTTCTCTCGCCTTGACTACTGCAAATCCCTCTTGATTGGCCTTCCAGCCTGTGCAATAACACCCAAATGGTCCAGAACGGGTGGCACATCTGGTGTTCAACCAACCCAAAAGGGTGCTTGTCTGCTCGAATATAACACAAGGCTCTGACCCTTGGCTTCAAAGCTATAGCAGGTTCTGCCCGGCTTTCCTGAAGGCTATACTAAAGCCATATGTTCCTTCTAGGGTGTTACGTTCCTCCAGTACCAACCGTTTAGCCTTGCCCTCTACTCACACAAGGCGATCCCAGTCCAAGCAGTTTTCTGTCATTGTCCCTCAATGGTGGAATAAGCTACCATTTGCTACAAGAGCAGGGTCATCCCTCTCAATCTTCAAGAAGCTAGTGAAGACTCATCTCCTCAGAGAGAGCTTCCCTGCATAACATAACTAACTCTACTCACCTCTAATCATGGGTACTAACCTGCAGCTGCACTACATTCCATAGGTCCTTCACTATTTTTCTGCTCTCTATCTGTTCTACATTACTTGTATACTGCTGTACTGACCCCTCACTCTGTACTCCTTATAAGTCGTTTTGGTCAAAGACGACCTGCTAAATGTAATGTAATGTAACGCAATGTAATGTTTTGTGTACATGTATGTAATATGTTCTCTTTTTCAGTATTGTGTAAAGATGGCAACTATAGTATTAATAACTAATAACTCACTTCCTCCATTTTAGCATTGTGTGACAATGGCTCAATGGGAGCAGATGAAGCTGTTGGCGACGCAGCTGCCCCAAGAGATGCTGAGTGAGCTGTACCCTGGTGTCCTGTTCCCCATGGACGTCAGGCACTACCTGGCCGCCTGGATAGAGGAGCAACCCTGGTACGTACTGTATGCCCTATATTATATTATATGCAATAAGTCCATTATATTATATAAGTCCTGGTCCCCATCGCCATCAAGCATTACCATAGAGGTGCAGGACCTTGAGACTGCATGGCTTCATCAATGTCATGTCATGCATGCCTTCAGCATTGTGAGAGCCTGCATTCCTTTAGCGCTGTCAGATCCTGCATGCCTTTTTGCTTTTTGCACCATTTCCTCCCTCAACATCATTGGCATCCAGCTTGCATGCCGAAGCTTGCTCTGTTTTATTTTGTATTTAAATGTTGAATGTCAACAGAAGTCATGATGCAAGATCCCATATTATTGCATACATGAAATGCAAGAGATGAAATCAGAATATTTGTTTGAGTATGCTTATACCTGTGTGCATATTGCACAGTCAGTGAGGTGTGCAGGCCGCATTGTTGTAACCATTTATTGTACCTTTTCCTTAGTCGATATTGCACATTTCCAGATAAATGAAACTACTCACATAGTCCTGTCGTCATGCCCCACCTAAAGCTGCGCTCTGTATGGCTTCCTGTTGACATTAATACATTAAGTTGAAAACCACTAAGTCTGCAGTCGCTAAATGCATGTAATTCCCAAATTTATCTAAAAAATAAAGCATTCAACTTCCTGTCCCGTCCTCCAAAATGCCAGAGGAGTCGTGGGATTTGGCCGCTACCCACACCCCTGAACCTGTCTGGTTAAGACTATAGGCTTTGGTTGGGGCTCGAGAACGCTTTCTTGTTTTTTCCGTGATGGGCTATTTCATGTACTACTTTCGGAATCCCACGACAGTTCAAGTTAATATGACTAAAATAAGTTGCAGATTTCCACTATAAAGCACATTATCTTATCACGTTGGGTTTAAAGCAATCCTACCGCTATGCCACTCACTCTGGGTTGGTTCTCATATAAGGCTCCCCATGTGGGCCTTCACTGAGTGAATGACTTCAATAAAATAATAATAACTTTCTTGTTAGCCCATGGATATCAAATTGCTGGTGTGATTTTTTTTCTCGTACAGTCTACTGGTCTTGCCAAGAGCATGTAGCACCACCTTGTAATAAGTCAAGCCAATAAGTATGAACCATCTCATTGACTGACTTCAATATTTTTAATGGCCTTTTTGTAATTGATTGGAATTGAATGTGGAATTGAATGTGTGTTGTGTTTCGAGGGATCGGTTGGAGGCTGATAATGACATGTATTTTGTGTTTTCAGGGATCGATTGGAGGCTGATAATGTGGAGCAGGCCCAAGTACTGCGTGATCAGATCTCCGACCTCCTCAGGGAACAGGCCAATCAGCATCAGAACGTCCTGGAGAGGCTGCGGTTACAGGACTTCAGCAGGAAAATGGTAATGGTAGAATGCGTTGTAATTCATAATGCTATCATATTGCCTTATCAGGGTTGCGCTGACTGGCCAATTGCCTGTGGTGGCACCATTGAGAAATCCTTGAATGGGAGAAGTATGGTGGGTGGTACGTAAGGGACCGTATGTGTGAAGCGTACGGGTGATGCAGTGTGATGGATTGGCCATCACTAGGGCTGGCAGAAACCTCATATCTCCACTTTTCAGAAACTAATTTATAATTTAATTAGTGTTAAAAAAATATTATTTAAATTATTTAAAACCCACTTTGAATGATGAAATGTTTATTTATTCAGAAAATAGAGGTTTTGACAAAAAAATCATTTTACATAACAGAAAGTGGAGACAGAAGATTTGTGCTGGTCAGTGACAATATACGACATGCATATACATTAAGTGGTCTCATACTCATATGATACTGAACATGTGGTCTGTTTAACATTGATGTTTTTTTTACATTGTTGTTATTACATCAATGCTGTTGTTTACATGTGGACTGAAGTGTGACCATCTGTTTCCTGTGTGTGTTTTTAGAGCAATGTCCAGCCAATGCCACTTGTGCAGACCGTCAGAGACACGCTGAGGAAGGAGAGCGAGTTCCTTAGCCTGGCCAGGGTACAGTGCACCACATCTTACACCTCGCACGTGTGTGTGTGTGTGTGTGTGTGTGTGTGTGTGTGTGTGTGTGTGTGTGTGTGTGTGTGTGTGTGTGTGTGTGTGTGTGTGTGTGTGTGTGTGTGTGTGTTTGCATTGATCAACACAGAGTTACACAGAATTGCACTTAATTATGGTCAAGGGGTGCGTAAGACTATACATGGTCCTAGGACAGAGCTACTATTTGGATCTAAGAAGAATGGACACAGCGGCATTCCAGAGGGAAATATGAATACCTAACTTGGTGATTAAAACTATAACCAAAGATCAGCTGTCTGCTCAGGGAGATTTAGGAGAAAGACATCTTACATTTGAATTGGCCTTTGTCCCATACCCCCACTACATACGATAGTCTATAAAACTTGTTAAAAGTAATGTGATGAAGTTCAAAATAAGAAATCTAAAGTGTTATGAGAATAGCCTCATGCTGTTTGTTTTCACCTAAACTAGAAACATGTCAAATGTATCCTTGAATTTACATGTTTATGAGAAGAGGTCTAAGATTACCCAGAAGCATCGAAGAAGACATATTTAAATAACAGGGCTGACAGACTAGCCAACTGGTAATGTCAAATTCCCTCGGGAGCAACATGGGCGATTAAAAACTCCCTTGTAGTCCTAGACAAAGGATATGATTACTGCTGAGGGTGTGAGTCCTCTTCAATAAGGTGCTGTTTCTACTTTTGTACGGTCTAGGACGTTCGGTTGATATGATATGTTATTTATTTCAATTATTTCAATAGCACCGTCCATAATTGTCTCAATATACATGTTTCAATGTGAGCCTCCTGCAATCTTACGCTTTAATGGTTTTTGACCGTTTTTGTATTTTTTATTAGTTGATTGATTAGTTGATTGATTTGATCGATCGGCTGACTGATTGATTGATTGATTGACAGGTCCCCATGGTGGGCCACTACCACCCCACGCCGTGTCAGACGGGGCAGCTAGGCGGCCTCCACCAGCCAGGGCTGTCGCAGAGCCCGCGGCCCCCCAACGGGCTCCAGGCCCTTGGCCGGCCCGAGGGCACCCAGGACATGGACAACCTGGTGCTGAAGGTGCTGGAGATCCGGCGCTACCGCCAGGAGATGCACCAGCTGCAGGAGGAGGTCAACTGGGAGCGGCAGAACGACTCCATGTCAAGTGCGTCCTCCTCTCTAAATGAATCGCTTTTTAATATTACGACTCCATGCCCAGTACGAACTCTCTAAATCATTTATATAACATGCTGTATGTAATGTGTTTATGAAGTGATAATGGGAGAGGCAGAACGACTCCATGCCAGTGCGTCCTCCTCTCTAAATCAATCATGTTTTATCACTATTAATTGTTATATATACTGTATGTATATATATTTATTTGTTTATATATATATTATATATATATTGTAAGTTCTCCCAACATCAAGAGCTGATTTTGAAAGGCTAGCCATGATAGGTGAAGTATGATGTGGTCTGAAACAATACATCACGTAATATTTTAGTCTCTTGACATCTGGGAAGCTCATTGAAAGGACACAGGTCAGAGATAGTACTAATATGTATTCCATTAAGTTGTTTTTTTCCCTTGAAGTAATTTCCTTGAATATATCAGAACATCCAAATCCCCCTTGTCCGTTGGATGATGTACAAAGTATTTGTTTTAGATCCTGCAGGGATTGACTGCACTGACTGACTAAAATATCCAGAGTGAACTCTGCCAAATGCACCGCATTGTACGTAAGCACCCAGCAGGGGTTCACAAGTAGACCACCAGTCACAATGATTGCTGTGTGATTAAGCCAGCAAACGGGTGAGATGGCATATGTGTAATAATAAGGATAGAGAAGTGAAAGCCTACCTGGGAAACTCCCATTGTCACTGCACACAACAAAATTGCATGTATGCCTCACCCGTACAAGGGTGCACCTCCTAATGATAGTGACCGGATTTTTGTAAACCATTACTGAATCAATCCCTTGTTATTATACTGTTGGCCTATAGAGAACACTCCTATTACATCCCAACAATATTGGCAGTCAGCCAGCAACCAACTGCCCCTCGAACTCAGTGAGTTGCAGTCACATATTTGTGAGTCACCAGAAGGGGTTCACACGTACCCCCATTGTTCATTCCTATTTCTACACATAAGACATGTTAACATTGCTGCAAATTGTCCCATGGGTGTTTCTCAGAGGTCATCTTGGAAACTGTGCAATAGTGATAAGCTCCATGGTCATATGGCCCTACGATGGTGGCGAGGAAGAATTGTGGCCCTCCTCATCATGAAAGTTGGAAAATCCTTGTCCTAACCACTTACCCACGACTGCCCTAAATAAAGCAACTCCCGAGTAGCTTTCAGATATTTATACCGATATTTATTTTATATACATATTTATAGAAATCTAATATTATGCTGTTATTATGGTACATTAATAAGTCATATTTATCAGTATCCTTTTTTCACACCTAGACATGTCAAGCAACCCCACATGGGGTCCCGATCGCATGGTTGAAAAAAGCTGAAATAAGGTTGATCCCGTTAAGAAATGGCCCCTGTTATAAATTGGCAAGGTCCAAGTCATAATGCATTACTAAAAGCACTGTGTAATGTCAATTTATTGTGGTACTATGGTAGTAATTGGTACTATGGTAGTAATTGGTACTATGGTAGTGCATTATGGGGGTACATGGGTCAGGAGTTCTCAAACTGGGGATGGGGACTCAACATGGGGTCACCAGATTCACCTCAAACTTATGAGGTCACCAGATATTTTGTAAAGTAAAGTAGTCCATGGAGGGCCTTGAATCAAATTAAGAAATGGCCTTCACCCTGAAAGTGACAGAAGAAAAAATATGTACACAAAAGGCACTTTCCCACATACAACCCAGGTGTCTTGTCGAGCTGAGTGGTGGTGTTCAGTCAACCTGGTTTGTGCTTCCATGACAAGCAGTGTTACCCGGAGTGTGTTTGGAGTTATGTTTTTATTGTTGTCACGTAGCATTACTTAAAGTAGGCTAGTTGACTAGCGTAAGGCCGAGTGATATCTAATCTATCAAAGTATGCTATAAATAGTTTGTGTGGCATCATATTTGGATACTGCAATGTTGATTTCCAGCAGTTGTCTCAGCAGGATCTCAGGAGTCAAAGAACTACAGTGTTTCTCAATGGAAGCTCGTTACAGAGCCCGGGGGGTCGTTGAGGATACAACTGGGGAGGCTCAGTTGTCATGGGGGGGCATTAGGTCAAGGGAGCGTTGTGAGACTTATGATGAGGTCAAAGTAGTGTTTGCTCTGAAAGGTTGAGAACCACTGTACTACAGGAACTTTCCCATGTCTTTATTCAGGCCCCATGCAGGGCTCCTGTGAGCCGGATCCACAACAGCTAGAGAAGCAAAAACGCATTCAGGCACTCGAGTGCAAATACCGGGACTTTGGCAAGGTAAGCTTGACCATGCAGAGTACTGTAATGTTTCATAAACTGTCACATCTACTCCTTTTGTCATATTTTGAGTACCCCTTACCTGTGGTCTTTGCCACTGCCTCTATTCCAATGTGACTCTGCTCAATACATTTTGTTATTACTGTATTACATATTTCCACGTACCTCCTGCTTGCGTACACCTAGTAGTACATGTTACCCCTTATTTACTTACTTACTTACTTACTTACTTACTTACTTACTAACTTGCTTACTTAATTATGAACTTACTGATGTATTTACTTACTTACGTACTGGCTTACTTACTTACTTACTCATCCTCTTCGTCCTGGTTGGGACATGAGGCTGCAATCATACCCGGCCACTTATCTCTGTTTTATGTAGCACTTTTCATGAAACTTAAAGATGCTTAAGATTAAAAACATTCAATCAAGTCACAAATTTTCTCAAGACTCAGACGTTTATACCTCAAATAAATCCAAAGAAAATTGTTGACTTGATGCAACTGCTATCCCTCGTTAGAGTAGATGACTTTCTTGTGAGCCATGGAATAGCTAGACCACCAGAGGAGTCCTACAGTATCAGGTAGTAAAGAACAGTCAGCCTTGCCATACATACCCAGCCCTGGCTATGTGCTGTAGAAACTGTTCATGGATGTTTGGGTAATGCCATGCAAGATATTTTTTGCTTTATTGCTTATCGACCACACATTTCATCAATCACTCTTGCAGAGTAGCAATGCAAAGTAAAAGAAATCTCTCTCTCTCTCTCTCTCTCTCTCTCTCTCTCTCTCTCTCTCTCTCTCTCTCTCTCTCTCTCTCTCTCTCTCTCTCTCTCTCTCTCTCTCTCTCTCTCTCTCTCACACACACACACACACACACACACACACACACACACACACACACACACACACACACACACACACACACACACACACACACACACACACACACACACACACACACACACACACACAGGAATGAGAAATAAGATGCAGGGATTAGGCTTACATGATTCCTTGGAGGGTTTGAAGTGGTTGGTCAGAAAGTATTTGGCCCTGATGTAAGGCCCTGCTTGGTTTCTGTACATTATAAAATCCCCCCCCCTCCCCCTCTTGTGTTTAAAGACGCGTGTCCAGCTGCTACACGAGACCATTGCCATGCTGGCCGAGTGCCAGAAGAAGCTGGTCCAGAGGATTAAGGACTGGCGGTGGGAGCAGCACCAGGCTACCATCGGTGGGCCCTTCAACGAGAACCTGGGCCCTCTGCAGACATGGTGAGTCGTCACACTATTACAATGGATATCCATATAGGACAGCACCTCAACGAGACCCTGGGCCGTCTTGCAGACATGGTGGGCATTTCAAGGACATAGTTAAGTGATAAACCAGGCTTGGTTAACCCACATGAATTTGTAAACATCCTAATCGATCATTCAGTTAAGAAAACGAGGACTTCAGCATATTTTGTTAGATGATTTACCACTACCTCTAGGTTAACTTAACCTGATTTACTGCCGAACCAGCTTTGTGGGATATCTCCCTGAAGAGAGTGTCAAATTCTCCATAAAAGCTGTACCAACTTAACTGTACAGTTGAAAAGGTTTGTGGGGGTGAGAGACATGGTGAGAGACTGATGTTTTTTTTTTTTTGGTTTTAGAATAGAATGTCAAATTGGTCATTAAAGCCTCAATAACTACCAAAAGGGATGAACTGTTATAAACCTGACCTGGGGCCACTGCAGACGTGGTGAGAGGTTGCTCTTGACTGTCTGCATAGCATCACATTACTGCGCGAACACACCAAAAGCTGCAAAGAGTCGCTGGACTGTTTTCATTCAACTACAAACTGTGGCTCGAGTCACTCAAATCGCCTCTTGTTGCCCAAATCGCTTTTGTCTCTTCTGTCACTCAGTTGTTGTCACTCAGTCGCTTTTGGTGTGTTTGCGTGGTTACACTACATGACAAATGGCACACTACAGCAATCTAGAATGAAATGATGGAGTGCTGACCTAGATAAGCAAGAATAAAATGTCATATCAGGGCTCAGAGGTCACACTTTGCTGTCAAAACAGGAAACCAGCACATCCTTTTTTATTTGCTCGTTATATTTATTAACAAGTTATGTACAGAAGAGTACCTAGAGTAGTGTTTCTCAAAGGGGGGTACAGTTTCCACAGGGGGGAGTTGGGGAGCCCAAGGGGCGTTGTGCTTAGTTGTCATTGTCATTTTTTTTTTTTACTTTAATAGTAAGGGGGGCATGGGCAGGCTTATGATGAGATCAAGGGGGCGTTGGGAGGCTTAGGATGAGGTCCAGGGGGCATTTGTTCAAAAAAGGTGTAGAACACTGACCTAGAGAGAAGAAGAATAAGCCATCACATTAGTGATGATTAAAAAACATAGAAAATAAAGATGAAGGCATAAACATTTTACATTTTTGAGCGACCACTGGGCAAATGTTTATTCTCGGCTTGAAGTTCTGAAGTTTGCACACTGAGAGCTCCACAGCACTAATGTCTGAAGTATTAATGACTATCAATCCAACATCTCAAAGTCCACTGTTACATGGTTACAAGTGGGTGAATAAAGAGCTGTGCAGGGGTTTTCAGTGTATTTCATAGGGATGTACCGAATCCAAGATTCGGTTTTGGATTCAGCCACATTCAGCCTTGTTGACAGGGTTTGGTTTCAGCCAAATCCCAAATCCTACCGCATGTGTCAGTGCGATGTGATTATGCAATGTGATTATTGACAAATTATTTCCTATGTTTTTTCATTGTAAAATGAAATATGAAAATATTCCTTCTGCATGAAGTATCTCTATCTTACTGTTAAGAAAAGATAATACACTGTGCAATGGTTTTTACTTCATTATAATATATCAAAAGTAGGATCCCCAAATGTGTTCTTGTGTAAGACATACCTGTAGCCTCGTGGTTATACCCAGTGGTGTCACTTCCACATTCAGAAAACTTCCAGGTGAAAACCCTGCCATGCTTTCCTTCTAATAGAGGTGACCTGAGGTGACAGGTTAGTTGCTGGTGGTATATTGTGTACTCATCTTATCAGTTGATTCAGAGCAGGTTATGTCAAATTGGTGCCCAGTTTGTTACTGTCTGAAGGCTCAATTGGCAGCTCTCATATGGCCTCCACATGATCACAGCTCTTGTCAGGAATGCCTATGTGTCGTATTGCAGTGGTGCAGCACACTTATGCACTTCACCAAATCACCATGTACGTATTGGCAACATTTGCCATCGGGGCCCAGATTCTAATCTGACCAGGGTCATTTCCCAACCCTTCCCAATCTCACTTTTTAGGAGCAGCCATGGCCTAATGGTTAGGTGGTCTTAAGATCAGAGGGTTTCTGTTTCAATTCCCACCCTCACCTCTCCCTACATCTCTATCCATGGTTGAAGTGCCCTTGAGCAAGGAACCTAACCCCACACTGCTCCAGGCACTGTGACCAATACTCTGTACTAACACCCTACCGCCAAACTCTGCTAGTTGGCAACTGTTACATGAAAGGAAAGTGAAACCCTATGTCTCATTCCACGCACTTGTGTCAGTGCATTGATGGTTAGTGCACAGTGCACACAGTGCACTGAGGTCTTCAGTGCATAGTGTGTCATGGAAAACTTCGAGCACCATGCCTGTGCCCTCACTGGAAGGCCAAAATATCGGTTGGCTACTGTTTACAATGCACAGCGTCTCGTGCTTGTATTTACATTTCCTTCACTCTAAAGGGCAACAATCACACATACACAGTGCTTGGAAAGTTACTTTGAAAAAGTAACTATTTACAAGTACCAGTTACTTCTCCAAAAAGCAATTGCGTTAGTAACTGTGTTACTTCACTGTAAAATGAACTAGTTACCAGGAAAAATATTTTTTGTGTTACTTTTTTTTTGCTTGATGCTACTGTCAAATATCTTCATGACCTAGGCCTTTTATCAATGGTGAATCCAGTTCACAACGTTTTCAGGGATGTGCTCATTTCTCTTCGGCGAGATGGATTTTTTTGCAACAAGAGCCCTTAACAACTCTGACCCCACAGTGGATAGGGGCAACATCTTTTCAACCACATACCTGGCAATTATTTTGTTGAGCTCACTCGTGTCCTGAGCAATCAGGTTTGGCTTGCCTCCTTCTCCCTCTTCGCTACAGCTGAAACTAGCTGCACGGGGCTTGGAGGTGTGCCACCATGCGATGTTGAGAGGTGCTTAGTGAAATTAGAGTCGCTCGTCACGGGCATAATTTTGTTTCCCAAGGCACAGTATACTTTGAATATAAACATTATTGCCTTTGACTGCAACTAGCGTAAAATTATTCCGGTATTTATTTACAGTTGGAACATGCAACCTCGCGGCTTTACTGCCGTTGTCTCTTCTATTCTTTATCTCTGCGCTCCCTGTGAACTCTTTGTATAGAATGACTTGTGTTAACGCGCATGGGAGCATAGCTGACACTCCGTCCACTTCACACTTTTTTTTAGCAAATCACGTTCAGCTATTTTGCTCTCATGGATGCAAAGGGTGAATGTGAGCATATTAAAAGCCGGCTGGGTACAGAATAGATTTATGCGGCGTTGCCATTTGTTCCTAGATTTTGTCAGCAGCCAGCGCACACTGGCGCTGCAATTCATAAAATTGTAGCGCGTCACGTTACCTCCCGAGTAACGGCGTTACAGTTATGGATAAAGTAATTAAGTAATTATTCCGTTACTCAAAATGAGGCTCCGTTAGTAACGCAGTTATACTCTAGCGACGTTACTCCCAGCACTGCACATACAATACTTGGGTTGGCATGAAAAGGTTGGTGTCTCAGCAACATTACTTACAGAATAAGGAGACTGTTGACCAAACTCTTTACTGAACTGAGGGGCAGCCCCAAATGGCGCCGCAAGGGAGCAGTGCGGTGGGACAGTACCATGCTCAGGGTACCTCAGTCATGGAGGAGGATGGGCGAGAGCAATGGTTAATTACGCCCCTCACCAACCTGGTGGGAATTGAACCAGCAACCCTTACCAGTTACAAGTACAAGTCACGAGTAGTTACAATTCAGGGGTGAGTTTCTCAAAAGAGAAGTTGTTAGCCTGTTAGCAACTTCGGTAGTTGCCAATGGGAAAATGCATTGAAAACAACGAAGTAGCTAATGTAGTAAGCAACTTTGGTTTTGAGAAATTCACCCCAGGTTGGGAATCGACCGGGTCTGATGTCCTAACCACTTACCCATGACTGTTCACACATACTATGCTCACGGTATTCCTCGCCCCTGTGGCGTCCCACAGGTGTGAGCAGCTGCTGGGCGTGAATGTGCAGCTTCGTCAGGAGGTCATCCTGGTGGGACAGGATCACGGCAGCCCTGAGCCCTTCGCTGATCTGCAGGAGAGACTTGTCATGCTGCTCAAGACTCTCATACAGAGGTACTCACACTCACACAGGTGTACACACACTCACACAGGTGTACACACACTCATACAGGGGTATACACACTCATACACTCACACACTCACACAAAGGTAGGTACACACGCTCACACAGAGGTACACACACTCTCATACAGTTTTCAGGCCGACCAGAATGGTGCTGGTGCCTGTGCCCACACCAGTTCGGTTCGGCACTGAAGTGTTAACCTGAGAACCACACGCGTTCATATCGGGCTATGAAATTTTCCGCACGTGTTACCTGGATGAACCTACTGATGTCCACGTTTTCGAAACAACTCCTTGGTTTGCAAACACTAAGATCTGCGACGTGAACACGGCGGCCAGTTCATGACCAGTGCGGGAAAGGGCACGGGCACCGGCATGGTTCTCAGTCGGCAACACAGGGGCATGCACACACACAAACACACACACACACACACACACACACACACACGCACACACACACACACGCGCACACACACACACACACACACACACACACACACACACACACACACACACACACACACAGGGCCACATTTCCTGTCATATCTCACCATTCTTTCTCTCTCTCTTTCTCTCAGCTCCATGGTAGTGGACAAGCAGCCTCCTCAGGTCATTAAGACCCAGTCCAAGTTCTCCACCACGGTGCGGTACCTGCTGGGGGAGAAGGTGGCAACGGGGAAGCCCATCCTGCTGAGAGCCCAGATCGTCACCGAGTTGCAGGCCAGGAACCTGGGGCAGCCCGGCGGCATTGCCACGTAAGCTTTACATTGCATTATCGCCCCTTGCTGAGTTTTTGTAGCGAAGTATGTCTCTGACAGCGCAACGAACGCACGCACACCCAGTAGTGGTTGCCGGGGTAACCAATCACTTCCTCAACTTGTCAACTGAATGACGCGGGGCAAATTAATTGTTATTAAAGCATTTTGAAAGAAATTGGGTCAGCGATTAAGTGTAACAGTGTTAGATAAGCAATAAGCCACTTGAACCCGTCTATTTACAACGGGTAAGGGGACGTTAACAGCACTCCGCTTCACGTTGTGCCCCACTCCCCTAACCCGTTGTAAATCGCGCACAGCCTACGGCCTCTCGTGGCTTATTGCTTAAATTTACTATCCATGTTTTGCTGGTGATGAAAAAAAGTTTAGCGTGGTAACTTCCTGCCACCCGGAACGGCAGAACAGCCATGTGAGTGTGACAGGGGAAGTGGTGTCACCGCAGGAGTGGATCACAGTTGCTCAAGCATCACACGTGGCAACGCTCATGGAACATTTCTCATTAACAAATGCATTTTCCTTCTTGCCCCTTACATTGTGTGGCCGTTATCCAGTTAGCTACTTGGTTGGTTGGCAATGGGTAACACACAGGTGCAGGTCAGGAAACTGTGGAGGCCATGGCATCTAGTTTCATGAGTGAGCATTGTTACAGTCCACAGTGTCCCTGTGCTAGTAGGTCTGGTTCTGATGTTATGAAATTAGGCTATGTCAGTGTTTCCCAACCAGGGGTGCGTGTACCACTAGGGGTACGCGAGCACACTGAAGGGGGTACTTGGAAAAATGTAACTTTAACAAATGCATGGAGCATAGTCACAATGGCATAGAAAAAGCTCGTGGCACAACAAAAAGGCTTGGGGGGTACATGAGACAAAAAAGGTTGGGAAACACTGGGCTATGTTGTGATCGCGTCCAGACTACTTTACGACTGTTATGACTGTGTGCGTGTGTGTGTGTGTGTGTGTGTGTGTGTGTGTGTGTGTGTGTGTGTGTGTGTGTGTGTGTGTGTGTGTGTGTGTGTGTGTGTGTGTGTGTGTGTGTGTGTGTGTGTGTGTGTGTGTGTGTGTGTGTGCACTTTCTCACGTGAACCCTGGACAATTGGCGCCTTCTTGGCAGCCTCCAGAGCTGCTGTGTGATTGTGTATGTGTATTTGAAAGCATTGTGTCAACTGCATAGTTGTGATACTGTGCTATATAAATAAAAGCAAGTTGTTGTTGTTGTTGTTAAGCCTGTGTACTAGGTATTGTCCTCACACATTTTGCTGATTAGGTCGGATAAAATAATCTGCTGTTACTGTAACGTATCATTTTGGTTTATTTCCTCTGCAGACTGCTGCTAATGTTTTTTTTTAAATTAAAGAAATGTTTAAATCAGCTTCTATCAGATTGATTGCAAAAAAGTACAACTTTTACAAAAACACTACCATTTTCTTTGCAGTTCCTGAATGAACCATCTTCAGTAAAACCACATAGTACTTTTGTGGTGTTTACAATCACGTTATGTTATCTCTAGGGTTACAATCTGTATGTCTGTTGTAGTTGGTAAGAAGGCAGTGTGTCTGGCCACCTTGTTGAGAAACTGAAAGTGTTTGTTTACGAACTTCTAATAATGTGTGGTTGGTGCTGTGGTTGATGTGTGGGGTGAGTGACGAGTTGGTGTTTTCCCCCTCTGCCATACACAGAGAGAACGTCGGAGAGCTCATCAACAGCACCG
The DNA here is from genome assembly GCF_034702125.1 of Engraulis encrasicolus. Lineage (NCBI taxonomy): Eukaryota > Metazoa > Chordata > Actinopteri > Clupeiformes > Engraulidae > Engraulis > Engraulis encrasicolus. The sequence goes on from NC_085866.1 coordinate 54,575,565, forward strand.
CCATCCTGGAGCACAACCCCAACAGCAAGACCATGTGTGCAAACTTTAGGAACATGGTAGGTGCAGCTAGAGCAATAGTTGACATTTTGGTGGCAAAGCTTTGGTGTGTGTGTGTTTGTGTGGTGTGTTAGGGTGTGTGTGTGTATGTGTGTGTATGTGTGTGTGTGTGTGTGTGTGTGTGTGCGCGTGCGCGTGAGTCAGTCAGCTCTGGCTTTGGAATATGCTTGATTACGACATTGACAGGATGTTGCATGAGATATCCTGACTCACTGAACTACTAATCGTTTCTCTTCTCCTCTCTCTGCTGCAGTGAAATCTTCTACTCTTTTCTCTCCTCCTCACTGTAATAGTGAAATCTAATCTACTACTCTTTTCTCTTGTCCTCTCCGCTGTTGTGAAATCTACTACTCTTCTGCTACTCTCTGCTGCTTCTACACTTTTTTACCCTCCTCTCTCTTCTGCTCTTGCACACTGCCCTATTGTGCTGTATGCTGACTCCATGAGCGTTATACAAAACCACAGACCAATCATACAGAGCTCTGTATGCCACAAACATACGTGCGCGCGCGCACACACACACACACACACACACACACACACACACACACACACACACACACACACACACACACACACACACACACACACACACACACACACACACACAGACACACACACACACACACGCGCGCACGCACACACACACACACACACACACACACACACACACACACACACACACACACACACACATTCTGTCTCTGTCTGTCTGTCTCTCTCTGTCTGTCTGTCTCTCTCTCTCTCTCTCTCTCTCTCTCTCTCTCTCTCTCTCTCTCTCTCTCTCTCTCTCTCTCTCTCTCTCTCTCTCTCTCTCTCTGTATTTCCCTAAGTTACTCATACATTAAACACTGTGTCATTGTTCTGTTGATGTGTGCTCATCTGATGTGTTACATCGGTCACTGGTAGGGGTTTCAAATCATTTCAGATTCATTACATTACATTCGGCTGATGCTCTATTCTGCACACCTCTGGTCTTCTTACAAAAAGTCCAGTATGCAGAAACTACAAGTTGCATACGACGATGCTCTAAGAATTTTACTTAAGGTCCCCAGAGGTGGTAGTGCTAGCCAGATGTTTGTGAATGCAGGAGTAAGCATACTGCATGCACTTTTAAGAAACTTGGCGTTCAAATTTGTACTGCGCTTGGATGATTCCTCCAACAACATCATGGGGGCACTCAGTAATCCATTTGTCTGTTGCGCAAGGTACTCATCCAGGCTAAGAGTGCACTGGATGAAATGCCTGGATAGATTTAAATTCTTTTATATTGTTATTTTTTTGTTTGTTTGTTCTGTGTGTGGTTCCAGTCTGATTATACTGGTCTGTCGTGATATCTGTATTATGTGACTGTGGACCAAGAGTCTAGTGAATAAACGGAATAATAACTAGAAATACTCAGAGAGTGCAGACCTCCGCCAAGGAAACGATTTGATAGAACATTTGACTATGTTACACCCTGTCTGTCTGCCTTCTTTTTGTGGAGTTAGAAACTGGAATGTTTTGACCTATCCCACAATTCAATTTGTGGTCACTAGGGGCATCTAGATTTATAGGGCCAGCAATGGAAGAATCTTTAAAAAGGTCCTGGTTCTGGTTTGTGATCTGGATCACCACCAGAATGTAATCACTTGTTCCTTGGGTCATTACCAACACCTCCACAGATTTTCATCCAAATCCGTTCATTACTTTTTGAGTTATCCTCCTGACAGACAGACAGACAGACAGACAGACAAACAGACAGACAGACAGACAGACAGACAAACAGACAAACCAATGCGACCGAAAACATAACCTCCTTGGTGGAGGTAATACGTTTATGCAAAGCCACTTACAACCGAGGGCATAATGATAGCATACAACACTTGCAGATACAAAGTGCACAGGAAATACTGTATAAAGAACAATAAGGGCAGATGCCAAGTAGGGTTAGTTAGTATTTTAAAGTACACTAGCATAGGATTAAAAAGAGAACACACACCCACACAACATGCCTTAGAGTCTAACCCGCCTAGAGTCTATTCCACACTGATAAACATTTTCGTATTCAGAAACCATGGGATTGCCAATGTAATGCATAATTTTTGTTTCTAATTTAATTTGCTGATCAAATGCTTTTGGCCTTTCTTCACTGGTAATACCATGGCATGCAGGGCTCTCGACCAACCGGTCAAACACTGGTGATTATTCAGTTTGGCTGGTAGAACAGAAAACTTACTAGCCGCTTTGGATGATAATGAATGTTTGACTACTAGCAAGGTTAACATCTAGCCAAATTGGCTAGTGATGAAACATGTGAATTTACAGTCTGGATGGCATGTAAGTCAGCTGTTTTTTCCATTTCTTTTCCTCTATAGTCCATTAAGAAGATCAAGCGAGCGGACAGGAAGGGCTCGGAGTCAGTGACGGAGGAGAAGTTTGCCATCCTCTTCACCGCTGACATCGCCATCACTGGCTGTGACCACACATACGGCGTGCAGGTGTGTGTGTGTGTGTGTGTGTGTGTGTGTGTGTATGTGTGTGTGCGCGTGTGTGCTTGTGTGCGTGCGTGCGTGTGTGGCCCACATTATCATTTGACTTCTTAGTTTGCTATCATTGCTGTGTCTACTGTGAAGCTGCTACCAGAGAGACTGGATAATATACTCTTAGAATCTCTCCTGCTACTGTAGCATCTTTGTGCAGATGGGCCTGCTGGCGGCATATTGCTGAAAAGATTCAGCTACATCAAAATGGCATTGCTATGACATTACAGAGCACCTTACGTAACAGATTAAGATCTGGTCATCACAATTTTGGTGACAGTAAGGTTATTACATGGACTCTCCGCAGAAGGTAGTGTGTGAATGGTAGTGTGGTCATGATGGTGACAACAACATTGATGATGATGATTGCACAGTAGTTTGTGTGATGCTGCCTGCTGTTCATATAACAGTTACAGATACTTTTGTTGTTATTGTTATTTTTATTATGTGTAAAATTTCGGTATCACTTTATTTCAATGGTTCACTATTACAGTGAATCTACCACATTCGGTACAATCTAATAACCAGTGTAACAATATTTAATACCATGTAATATCAGTGTAACACCAATGTACCATTGTTGTACTTACATCTAGGGTTAGCGTTAGGGTTATTACATGGTATTACGCTGGTATTACATGGTATTAAATATTGTTACACTGTTATTACACTGTCCCTAATGTGGTAGATCCACTGTAATAGTGCACCATTAAAATAAAGTGTTACCAACATTTCTACTATGATGGTCTGCAAAAGTAAAACAATGTCTAAAAGCAGGTACTGGCTCCATTTTGCTCTCTGGAGGATGCTCAGCTCCACTACTATTTGATCTGAAATAGTGTTTCTCAACAGGGGCTCTACAGCTCCCGGGGGAGTGTTAGATAACCTTGCAACCCTGCTCAGTTGCAATTGTTTACTTTATTTTTTAATAATAAGGTTTTTTTTTTAGCAGACATGATGAGGTGAATGGGGCGTAACAAGGCTTATGATAAGGTCAAGGGTGCTTTTGTTCAAAAAAGTTTGAGAACCACTGATCTAAAATGTTCCTTCAACTCCACAGACCATCACCCTGCCTGTGGTCGTCATCGTGCACGGCAGTCAGGACAACAACGCCATGGCAACCATTGTCTGGGACTGTGCCTTCTCTGAGCCGGTGCGTTTGATTGGACAAACTATTGTTACAAATATTAACACAGGACCATGCAGGAAATAGCCATTTAGTTCAATTATTGTCAGAGAGCTGGCTTTCTTCAGCCAGAAATCACTCAAATGTGATAATCATTGTCCCTCAATGGAATTATTAACTAATATGATGATGAGTAATATGATGGCATTTTACACCAACTACTTCCTTGGAAATATTGATGTTGCTACTGTAGCAACATAAATATTTCCAAGGAAGTTGTTGGTGTAAAATGCTACATGATACATGATGTTACATTGGTATGTATCAGCTGTGTCAACTCACTCTGACATCATCTGGAGTCACCACGTGTTCTTAGTTGTAACAGTTTTAAATCTCAACAGGTTACAATGTTTCCCCCAGAATTTTTGTTGGTCAAGGTGGTGGGGCGTTAAAAGTGTTTTTTTTCTTTTCCTAAGCTCCTTTAGAAATTACATTCACAACATGAAATCTATATCTTTTCAGGGGCCTAGTCAAGGTGCTAGGTGTTTCTTGTCAAGGTGGCCGCCTTAGCAATAAAGTGCTGAGGGAAACCCTGGGTTAATTGATTACAAGTGTACAGAGTGAGCGGGCACTTTGGGTAGGCACATAGGAACATAACCTTATCCCTCCTGCAGTGTGTTTACTACAGACCTCTCATCACAGTGGCGACGTCATCAAGTTAAACAGTTACCACGGCACATGACTAGCACAGTAATGTTGCCAGTTGCACTGACTCATAATGAACATGTGTGGACAGAGTTGGCCAATGGTCAATGGGGAATCATTGATGAATGGGATTAGCTCTAGCTCTGGGTTTGAGATTTTAGATTATTTGGACTGGACTGGACTGGATTGTATTGGACTATTTTGTATGTCTCAATGGTATGATTACATTTTGATGACAGTGTAGCATCACCTTTACTTCTCATAACCAGCTTGTATTTGCGTAACGCCTATATATAAATAAAAATAATAATTATAATATTATTAAATACACTATATTACCAAAAGTATTCGCTAACCTCCCTTGACTCACGTATCACTGCCATTCCATTCCTAACCCATAGGGTTCAATATGATATCTGTCCACCTTTTGCAGCTATTGCAGCTTCAACTCATCTTGGAAGGGTGAGGAGTGTGTTCATAGGATATTTTGACCAGAGATTCTTTAAGTATAGAGATATGCCAACATAATAGGTTTCTATGGGCACCTAACATGACCAGGTTCCGGTCTGCCTAAAGGGGCGTGTCATAATGCTCCTAGCATTGAATAGAACAGTCCTCAGGTCTGCCTAGGTCTGCCTAAAGGGGGATTTCCCCCCCAATAATAGAACCCGGAAACAATGGGCCAATGGAACCTCTCTCTCTCTACTCTCTCTATTTTGACCATTCTTCCAAAAGCGCATTGGTGAGGTCACACACTGATGTTGGTTGACCTGGCTCTCCTGTTCTATTGGATTCAGTCCAGCCAAGTTCATCCATACCATACTCAGTCATCCATGTCTTTATGGACCTTGCTTTGGGCACTCAGCTTTGTTCACTCAACATCAGGATACCAAAACATTTCGGACAATTCCAGCAGAGATGTGGTCTTTTCATGTAAGCTGTAATAACACAAGTCGCTTTTCATGTGGGCGTGCATATCTTAACATCTTGCTCAAGAGAAAACAAACAAAGACAGCCCTCTCACACACATACTGTAGTGCACACACACAAATACACACCCACGTGTGCATGCATGCACAGACAGACAGACAGACAGACAGACAGACAGACAGACAGACAGCACCTTGATGGGTTCCATATGCCTTCAGAACCGGATCCCGTTCGTGGTTCCAGAGCGGGTGCCATGGCGTCAGATGGCCGTGACTCTGAGCAGGAAGTTCATGACGGAGGTGGGAACGCAGCGCCCCCTTGACGACAACAACCTCCACTTCCTGGCCCAGAAGATCTTTAACAAGCCCGACATCTCAGAAGACTTCAGCAACCTGCTCGTCACATGGTCCCAGTTCAACAAGGTCAGGTCATCATCCTTAGATTAACCTTTTCAACATGGTCAGGTCACCATATTTAGATTAAGATTACAATTTTTCTGGATTGTTTACATACAATATCTGGAACTTGACACACAATTCTGAAAACACCTCACCCATTTACCACCCATTTTGCCTGTTGTGTGTGAGTTTTTGCTCACCCACTGTGGCAAAGACATTGGGCACCCCTGCTTTAGACTATACACTTTATGTCACTGTAACTCCCTTGGCTAAAGGATGAAGCAGCAATGGCTAAAGTAGAGTGACACTGCAGTGATTTTGGGGGACACATCCCTGGCTGGTCTGAGAGCAGTTGTGACTTGTATATATACCACGTCAGCAGCCGCGCTTCGGCTGGAAAGCTACCATTCCTTGCAGGTGTTTTGTTTTCCACAGGAAATGAGAATGCATAATGTTTTTTTTTCCAACAGGAAGTGCTTCCTGGTCGGCCATTTACCTTCTGGCAGTGGTTTGATGGTGTCACGGAGCTCACCAAGAAGCACCTGGCGGAATACTGGACTGACGGGTACATACTCCACCAAATTCAGAGAGGGCCAAAGTCAAAATCTGTGATTAAGTCGTGGGCCGGATTCAGTATTTATTCAAAACATACATTGAAATGATGCATACTTGCACTTAATACTTAAAGTTACGCAAGTACTCAATCCCATCATAGACGCATACTTGGAGGTGCTAGTATCAGCTGTTACACTTGCCTGGACCCGCTCATAATTCTATGCGATGCATCTTGTGATGTTGCTTTCAAGTCACATTTTCTGCAGTATACTGTATTAATGGTGTGTGTGGGTATATGTGTCAGCACACCCGGGGCTGTTGGCATTGCACACATTCTTTATATGCACCATGTAGCCATTCTGTACTGATAACTTGGTCACACCAATGTACCTCAAACATTATTACATTACATTACATTACATTACATTACATAAATGCTGTTTTACAAAGCATACAACAATAAGCAAACACAAAGTGCACAGGAAATAAACAGAACAATAGGTGCAATGTGTAGTGGGGTTACTTAGTTTTGACAAGTACATTAGCACAGGGTTTAGTAGAGTACTGTAGAAACACATACACCCACGCCCACATACCCAAGACACAACATGCTGTAATGATAAGGGATGTGTCTCCACAATACTGGCCTGAAGGGTAGGCAGCACCCTGTGCCAACATTACACACATTCTTTACTACTGTTGACAAAGCATACACACAAGATGTTTGGATATCAGAATGGAAAATTATCCATTTTCACACATTCAAAGTCGAATGGGAATCAGTTTGCTGTTTGGGTTTGCAAAAAGTGGATATCTTCAAAGCAAACTTCATCAATAATATAATTTCATATTAGTGTATAGTAGAGATGCACCGGATCCTGATTTTTAGGATCCTGCCGGATACCGGATCCACTGCTTAAGATCCTGCCGGATCCGGAACCGGATACCGGATCCTACGAAAGGGTTGAAACACATAGCCAACTCGCACACGTGGGCCATTTTTATTACGTTGGCACAAACATTGGCTTACAGCCACACTGCCTTCAACGGCAGGTTCCAAAGTTCTTTCACTCCATGCAGCGATTGGGGTTCTGATAGACTGACTGAAAAGCCTAGGCGACGTAAAAAGTACATGTAGAGATGCCCCAGATCCTGATTTTAGGTAACTGCCGGATACTGGATCCACTGCTTAAGATCCTGCCGGATCCGGATAGTCTGAAAAACCCTATTATCCTGCCGGATCCGGAACCAGATCTTGATCCTGTGCATCTCTAGTGTATAGTACTGAACTGAATGCAAATACAATAGTTTTAAAAGCTGTAACAGGTTGTACACTGTAAACCAAAAACTGTAAAAAAAAAAAAAAAAAAAAAATGTGCAGCACAAGCTTTCTATTTGATCATGCCAATGTGCATACATAAAATAAATATAAAGAAATGAAATATAATGAAATATACAGTATATAATGAAACATATGTGTGTGCGCGTGTGTGCATGAATGCGTGTGTGTGTGTGTGCATGAGTGCGTGCGCATGTGCTTGTCTGTGTGTATGCGTGCAGTTGTGTGTGTTTCTCTTATCTTGTCTGATCTTTGGCTTCACTGACTCATATACTGTACAACTTGTTTGTGTGTGTGTGTGTGTGTGTGTGTGTGTGTGTGTGTGTGTGTGTGTGTGTGTGTGTGTGTGTGTGTGTGTGTGTGTGTGTGTGTGTGTGTGTGTGTGTGTGTGCAGTCTGATCTTTGGCTTCATTGGGAAGCAGCACCTGCACGTCATCCTGCAGAATAAACCCAACGGCACCTTCCTCCTGCGCTTTAGTGACTCCGAGATAGGAGGCATCACCATCGCTTACGTCACCCAGACAGAAAGTAAGACCTGTGGACACACACCAGCCACTCAGGGCTTGACACTGGCACCTGCCAACAGGCCAAAAGCTGGTAAAACTTGGCTGTGGCTGGTAACAATTTCAGTGTCACTAGTGAATTTGGCAGGTAGAACCAAGCGTATTCTATGTTATGACATATCAGAATAGTGTATATTCTGCACTTTGCCCCTTATGTATCAATTGTTTGCATTTAACTTCAAGAAAAAGCTCAGTTACTCAGTTTCTATTGGTTTGTTTTATTTCCATGTAGAAACCCATGCACTAATCTTCTTGCTTTAAGGACCTCTCTTTGGAGGTTAGATGTACAGCGTCATGATGATAAAAAAGTTAACTTACAGGAAATGTAGGTTACCTTCTCTTCTATTAGATAATTGACCATTTCCTTCATGTTATTGTAACCTGGTTTACTACTGAGTCAGGTTCTTGGAATACTCCCCTGGCTAAGTACTTATCTGTGAGCAGGTTTGCTACTTCATGTAGGTTAACTTCGCCAGGTTTATCACTTAATTCTGTTATTGGAGTAGTACCCAGTGTTCAGTTGTTTGTTTGTTGGTTTGTTTGTTTGTTTGTTTGTTTGTTTGTTTGTTTAAAAACCCTTTAGCGCAGAGCCACTGTTTACTTTTCTGAAAGACTAGTAGGCCTATACTGTCATTATATGCCGTGGAGCAAAACTATGTCATTGCATTAAAATTCAGACTATTTTTTACCGTTTGTGTTGAAAAGGCTAATTGGTCCTATCGAATTATAGCAATTTTACACATTTATATATACATTACTTGGTAGTTTAAGAACCAAGAGGGCATCTGATATTAAAAAAAGGCTTGAAAAAGGCACATGATGTACGGTGCATGTAAAACTTGTTGTTTTTATGAGGGTGGAGCCCATCTTGGCAGTGTGCCAGCTAGTAGAACAAGAAAGGCAGCTTGACTATACAGCTAGGCATTTGCATAATATGACAGCTGTGAGTGGCATGGTTGTAGTGTGATACCAGACCCCATTTTAAAGAATAACCCGGGCGGGGCCATCTTGGGCAAGTAGCCTATGTTTTTCAAAGATGCTGTTTTACCACCACCTAAAGGATAATGTGTGTATTGTTTTACATCGATGGCAGGGATATACAAGCTAAACATGGTGAAAATTTAACTTGAGACATTTGTTCCAATACAGAGCAGTGGTCAACATGGTATCCAGTGTTCATATTTGTGATATAGCCCACTCCATCAGCCCTCAGATGGACTCCTGTACATGTCTGCCAACAGCTCTCTGTGCAGGACTGGAGAATACTGTACAAGCCCAGACATAAGCAGCCCAGTCAAACTGTCACAGATGAGCTGAACAGCAATGCACGAATGAGTGCAAGTCAGTGTTTCTCAGAGCTGCCACTTCACATTGCTTCACAGCTGGAGTAAGGAAAATCCAGAACATTCAACCCTTTACCAAACGGGACCTGGAGATCCGTCGTCTGGGAGACCGCATTCGGGACCTGGACTTCATCACCCAGGTGTACCCCGACATGCCCAAGAACGACGTCTTTGGAAAGTACTATACAGGTAAACAAGGGAGACACATCTTGTCTTCAGAAAGTACTATTCAGATAAAGAAAGGAGGAAACATGAAAGTACTACATAAGGACACAAGCAGTGATCCATTTGGGAAGCACTATTTAAGAAAATGGGTGATGATTCACTTGGTACTATTAAAAGTACTATTATATACAGAGGAGAAAAACATGACATGTTTGAAAAGTACCTACCCAGGTGAAAAAGTGGTTCAATTTAGTACAATAAAAGCACGACTGAAGTGTACTTAGCATGTTAAAAGCGCACTCACACTTTTTGTGCTAAGAAAAAGTATGTTTAAAATATGCTTATTTAAAGTGTACTTAAAATTAGATGTAATTAAGTTGCTCTCAAAGAAAGTACACTTTGCGAACCATACATGAAGTGCACTTAGAAGATGTTTGGCTAAAGTGTATTTAGAGGAATATACTAATAGTGTTCTAATAGTGAACTTACTAAAAGTGTATTTTTTAATAACATATTGCAATTGCACTTTTTTTAAGTGCACTTTGATTATACTTCACCCAAGTGACTTCGAAGTGTGATTTTCTATAGTGCGCTTTAAAGTAAATCACTTTAACATATTGGAAGTATACTTTTTCTAAGTGCACCATGATTGTGCTTCATCCAAATATATTCAAAGTGTGCTTACACAAAGTGCATTTACCCATCATGCATCATCATGCATGTACCATCATGCAATGCACTTCTTGGAGCTAAATTTCTCAAACAGAAATCCATTTACCTCTAAGGAATATCTTTGGTTGCATGAAAATATTACTCATTGTTATATTCTGCATTTATTGTAGGAGTTTTAACATTTTAAAGTGGTACACAAAAAATGGCCATGTTCCCACCGTCATTATGATGGTCACGTATATGTTCTGGTATATATAGACTCACACTTCCCATGGTATCATGGTGAGAGGTAAGTTGGAACTAGTTGTTCAAACAAAGAATGGAGAGTAACCATTTGTGATTGATTCAAGTGATCAATTGCAGGAAGGTGGATCAAGATTAAAATAAAGTGATATGTGTATCTGAAATCTCTGTAACAATGCAATGATTGTAAATGTCAGTCGTGCTAGGCATGCATACTGTATCACTACTGTGACATGTGGCTGTGTGTAATGTACAAGCTCTGAGAACCAGCATGGATTGTAGTATTACATTTATATTATTCGTTGTACTTGGGAGTGTACTGTAAATATACTTCAAGCATACCTGTTATATATTTACAATACTTAATATGATATACTTTTTACATACTTAAAATGTTCCAATGTAGTCCAAAGAAGCATGAAGTTAATATACTTTTATTGTACTTCTAGTAACAATAAAATGTTATAGAAGTGTACTCAAGCACACTATTAATGCCATACGAATGCATGAAAAGCGTGTTTGGAGCATACTTTCAAAAGTATGCTTGTAGTGCACTTAAAGTTGTCCAAAAGCGGTGCCAATTTAGCATCCTCAGTGTGCTGCAAGTGTGCTGAAGTACTGCTTTAGTAGTGCTTCAGCGCACTAATAGTGCAATGAAGCGCACTTTAAATCGCCGAAAATAGTACACTTTGTACTAAGTACGGTCAAAAAAGTACACTTTAAGTATATGGGTTTTCCACCTGGGTACTCTTCAAGAGGTGACTGGCTGTTAGCTGTCTATTGTTCCTGTCACGGTCATGGAAGTGGCAAAGCAAATATTGACTCAACACACACACACACACACACACACACACACACACACACACACACACACACACACACACACACACACACACACACACACACACACACACACACACACACACACACACACACACACACACACACACACACACACACACACACACACACACACACACACTGCCATTGTAAGGCTACCTGTAGGCTCTGAAACCATTGCACTGCAACAAAAGCACATGCTAAAATGGTCAAAAAAGTAGTCGATTTTTTGTAAGCCTATTTATCCCAAAAACACATTTTCATTCATTTGTCCCAAACTATCCACTGTATTCTCCTCCTCCAGGTCATGGTAGGCCTGTGTGTTGTTGTGTGGTTGTTTTTCTAACTGTGCACTTCTCTGCAGCAGATATGCCGGGGCCTGTCCAGCCCAGTCCAGGAGGCTATCTGCGCGTTGACCTTACCACCACAGTCGTGGGGGCCGTGTAAGTACACTTCATTGCATAGCACACATCCTCAATAGACACAACCCCTATTAGAAGGACACTTCACAGCACACAACCTCAGTAGACACGAGCCCTATTAGATGGACACTTCACAGCACACAACCTCAGTAGACACGAGCCCTATTAGATGGACACTTCCTTAATCCCTCAGAAACTTTAATGACACACAACCCCTGTTGAATTAATGTTTAGAACCAGACAGAAGGGTAATGAGGGGAGCAGTGTAAGAGCAGTCTCTCTCTCTCTCTCTCTCTCTCTCTCTCTCTCTCTCTCTCTCTCTCCACAGTAGCACAGGTGACTTGGCCCAGTCTTTTTTCTAACCAATTTAAGTGAAATGAACACGAGTGGGGAGAACCTTGATAACGTGATATGGACTGAACCATGCATTTTGTGAACCGTGCCCCCCGTTCAGGCAGTATGAAGTAGTGCACAAAACCACTGATTTAGACACAACCCTTATGATAAGGCTGTTATAGATGGAATGACAATTATCCATTTGTAATGTGTTTGTATGAATGCCTGTAATGGTGTCGTAGTGTATTAATTGTTATGTACATTGCCTGTGCACTATTTATCTGCTAGTGTTATTGGCTCCTCAATTGTAAGTCGCTTTGGTTAAAAAGCATCTGCCAAATGCAATGTAATGTACTGTAATGTAATTATGCTGTAATGATTCTTGTTCTTCCACAGGTGTGATGATGTGGCGTAAGAGTATTAACTGTAGGATTTATATCTGTAGGATCTATAGTTCTTTTCTATTATTATTGTTCCACAGGTGTCATGATGTGAAGTAAGAGTTTAGGATGTATAGCTGTAGTGTTTGATTGGTGTGATCTGGATAGCTTGTTTAATTAATGTGGTCTGATTGTTTAAAGGGAACATCCGAGAGAGGACATGCAAATGTCTACCTTTCCTCCTCAGGCAGCTCAGTTCCCCGGGAGTATGTAAGTGCTTACTCTCTCTCTCTCTCTCTCTCTCTCTCTCTCTCTCTCTCTCTCTCTCTCTCTCTCTCTCTCTCTCTCTCTCTCTCTCTCTCTCTCTCTCTCTCTCTCTCTCTCTCTCTCTCTCTCTCTCTCTCTCTCTCTGTGATTGATAGGCCTTCTTATAAGGGACAACAAGTTTGTGTGTGTGTGTGTGTGTGTGTGTGTGTGTGTGTGTGTGTGTGTGTGTGTGTGTGTGTGTGTGTGTGTGTGTGTGTGTGTGTGTGTGTGTGTGTGTGTGTGTGTGTGTGTGTGTGTGTGTGTGTGTACGATATGTGTTTATCCATAGCATTAAGTGTTTTACATATACGTACATAATATGAACTGTCTGTGTGCACAATCATTATGTGTTTTTAAAAATATATATAAACTGTGTGTGTTTCAGGGCATTCCAACCGGACTTCAGCCCCCCCACTCCTTGCCCCCTGTTCCCCAACCCCTTCGACAACTTGGCTATGGCCAGTATGGCCAACATGTAAGTATAAACTAGCCTGAGTATGATGTCTGATATTTAAGCAGTGTAGCGTCTCCATGTAAGTATAAACTAGCCTGAGTATGATGTCTGATATTTAAGCAGTGTAGCGTCTCCATGTAAGTATAAACTAGCCTGAGTATGATGTCTGATATTTAAGCAGTGTAGCGTCTCCATGTAAGTATAAACTAGCCTGTGTATGATGTGTGATATTTAGGACCGTTAGCGCAACAGCTGACTACACCACCACTGATCATTTTAAGGACAGAAAATACATCAGCTTTGAATTCCCCTGGTACAGATGAGCAGCTGAGTAACATTGTATGCAGTGTCCTACAGCAACTCTCTAAGCCACTTTGTGTCTTCCCAATACATAAGCTTTACTTGGACTGAAATGAGGCGAACAGTCTATACACAGACATGACCTATCCAGTACAAATAATCATAACTCTTAGCACTCAGAGCGCCATGTCAAAATAGTTCTCTGTCGGCCCTGAGGGCACTCCTTATATTGAAAGTAGGCACTGACAGAGCTAAAAGGCATCCTGTGGACACAGACCCTTCAGCATTATAGCTTCACCACGACCAACATGAGAGTGTAAAATAACGCGGAGACAGAGAGGTGATCTTCGAATTTGCACATGGATACATATAGGGTTTAAATGCAGGGCTGTATTAATTTTCACCAAGTAGTTCTTACCGTCAGTCACTCTACCTGGATAGGTGGATGGAGAGCTGTCTCTCATTGGTAGCTACAAACAGCACCTCCGGTCCTCAAAGCCTGCTTAGTGAGCTTATAGCCCATAAAGGACATCAAAAGCAATTCAGGGGTCCCTTTCCTTTCTGTCATAAACTATTTATTTTACAAGTTGGAGAAACCTGATAGCCTGGTTATAGCATTGTCTCGTGCTAATTTCGACTTTCTGAGATATGAACATTCCAAATGTTTTTGCTGAACCACGTCATAGGTCATTACCATAATATTAGCTTGACTTTAGATAATGACTTCCGTCGCTCAGGTAGAGTAGGTCGCGCTTGGTATACACATAGCTTTAGGAGTCCTGGCCTCATTTGTCATGCTCTGTTTGTCCCCCACAGACCACCGCAGCCAGTAGAAGCAGAGAGCATGTTGGACATTCCGGATGATATCTATGACTTCAACGCCAACATGTGAAGATCAGAACTAACCCTAGACATTAACATGGGAAGATCGGGAGTAACCCTAGACAATCACAGCATGTGAAGATTGGGGATTAACTCTAGAACACAATGTGTGAAGATTGGGACTAATTCAAGACCACAAGACAGGAGTCTCAGCGTGCTTGGATTATAATTTCTTCAATACAGTACATAATTTTACAGTGTTAAACGTTCCATAGACTTCTAATTTTTTTCTATATTCATTTTTTTGTGCTGGGTAGAGGGGTGGTGGGGGGGTAAAATAATGCACTCATTAAATATCAGTGAAGTGGGACTAACCGATCTAATCTCACAGATATAACTAAGAGTTCTTCAAAAACGTTGGATGTAAATTTGGCCTATAGAGATGCTACACTAACCACACAATCCAGTCAGCTAAGATGGCGCCTAACCCCCTCATGCCTCTGAAGTTCCAGCCTGTCTGGCCAACTTGCTCATTCTCTGAAAAACAAACCAAAAGACACAGGCAACAGTTAAAAAAGAACGCTACGTCTACCGTGGAAACGAGCGCCCTGACAGATAAAGGGGGCATTTGAATGACACCCATTCATTCCGCCTCTGAGACCTTTCTGCCAATGGGAGGTTGGCCAGACCACGCTCCGCCCAGGATGGACTTCATATACTTTACATGAGGTAGGAGCTAATATGAGGGACCAATAGAACATCTGCATTAGCCAGGCCGTGCCCTCCTAGTGACGCAACACCTTCAGCGTTGCTTCTAGTCAGGTCAAGAGCAATACAAAATCGTTTCTGAGCTCCCGAAAAAAAAAACGGGAACTCCTCCCACTTTGTCGGGAAGCATACAACCGTTAGCAAACCAAGGGAGGTTGGTCGACCATGCTGTTTGGGAAATGTTTATTGTTATGCTCTTGGTCAGACCAAGGTCGAAGAGATTTGAAAGTCGATAATCAGGCTACATCTGCATTAAACCCTGTTCATGGAAAACCTTCTTTTAACATTCTATGGTATTGAAACTGGTATTGATTTTTACATTTTCACATTTTGTGCCATTAGCGTGCATGTGCCTCTCTATTCCACTGCCTTTTGCTATTTTTTTTTAAATCTTGTTCAGTCTGTGATCCCTTTGCAGTATCCCCACACCATTTTTGTCACAGTGACCTTCTGAACCTTACATTTGTTTTCACATCCCATGAAACAGAGCAGAGAACCTGCTTCTGTATTTACCGACCACCTTGTTCCTGTCTGTGCCATTGAGCAAGTGATTGTATGGTGGTGAAAGTGAGGCCTCTTACAAACTACAGTAGCGAAAACACTTTCCTATTTGGTCATTTTAAATTTCGCTTCACTTTGTCTTTAGACCTATGTATGTGAATCTCAGCTTTGGAGATGTATCAAAGCTCTAATGACCGGTGAGCATTTGACATTCCCAGTTTAGTCACAGATATGTATGACCACATTAATTGTATGTTTTCATGGGCTGAGCCATCCCAATGGGCAGGACTTAAGACAGCTATTAAGGAGGACTCTGCCGTAATGTGATAGATGGTCTCACACAGAGAGAAGAACCCTGAACGTTTCATCTATCCTGAACTCCTGTGCGAAAGACCTGTTTTGTCGATGTATTACTGATGTATTGCTCTCTCTCTCTCTCTCTCTCTCTCTCTCTCTCTCTCTCTCTCTCTCTCTCTCTCTCTCTGTTCAAAACATATTTTCAATGCTGGCCTCTCCCCTCTTGGCTTTGAATTGTGTGTAAATGTCCTGGATGTCAACCAATTACCTGTGTACGTGTACCTTTATAATGATTGAAAATACATATGGTTTTCCTTTTTTTCATCACTTTGCAATGTATTTTTGTCTGAATTATCCTATTCACTTTTAATAGAGAACTGTGGAAAGACTGATGAGTTGATTGGCAGTGAGTGCATAATTGGGACTACATACAGCTACCAAATAGGCTCCACATTTACCCCCTTGTGTCTTTGTAGTAGTAGTAGTAGTAGTACTTTGTATTAGTAGTAGTAGTACTTTGTATTAGTAGTACTACTACTACTACTACTACTAATAATGATGATGATCATTTGGGATGAACCAAATCCAAGATTCGGTTTCAGATCTGGCCAGATTTGGCCTTGCTGGCGGTTGTCGGTAAGTATTCATGAAAAAGGTAACATTTTTGAATGGGCTGTATGAATTCTGGAAATAAACTACTAAAAATACACACAGCGTACCTTTAAGCAGTGGATTCAGTATCCGGCAGCACCTTATAAATCAGGATTCGGTACGTCCCTAATAATAATAATAATGATAATAATAATATTATTAATAATAATAATAATCATCATCATACTCATTATCATCATAATTCTAGTAATAATTATTATACATTGGGATAGCTGTGGCCTTATGTTTATAGATGAATTGAGTCAAAGACTTTGTTTTAGTTTCTACAGAAATAAACCACACCTATGTCAGACACAGAGACAAAACTTAGAATTAAAACAGGAATGAAAAAATAAAGAAATGCAGTGGTGTTTTACTTAACAACCTGAAATTGAAACGTCCTCATAAGGAACTGTTCAAATTCACTTTTTTCAGTTTTCAGATCATTTTTAAAAAAGGAAGCAATGAAGGCATGGCTAAATAAGACAGTTGTGTCTGTTGCAGAAAATGTAAACATTCACTCTCAAACGTAACCCTGTCACCCTGCAGAGAGGAGAGGGAAACATGCATTCTTACATAAAGCTACAAAGAGAAAACAAATGAACACAAAAATGATCATTAGAGTTTGACGACTAAATGTGTTAGTTGGTGTCATGCTCTCAGATAGAGCCGCACACTTAACGCTGCACAATATTTTACACGCATTGCCTCAGGTCAAAAAAGAGACAATGTTTAACTTTGAATGATTGTTTAAATGTATGAGGCATAACAATCATTTGAATCATTTCTAATTTTTTAAAAGAGAGAAATGTCTATACACTGTACATTACAAACTCCTATTTTCCTACAGCCTCCCATTTCTAACCCTAAATACGTCTTCATTATCAACATTAAAACATATTCCAAGAAATGAATCAAATAAGCCTTTTTGCTAAGTAGCCACAGAAGATGGGAAAATAAAAAAGAGAAGAGAGGTAAGGCTATTTGCCTAGCGTTTGGTGTGGCCAATAAAGCGCTACCAAGGAAGAGTTCAACACCCTGGTTCATCACTGCCTCTAAGAGGTAGAGCTATTCTCTCCTCTGCTCACCACTCCTTTCATCCCCTTTTTTTCTCTCCTCCTCTCCTCCCGTCATCCATGAAGCCGTTCATTCACTACGTGAGATGGCTTGCAAGACAACCAGAAGGGCGATGGAGGAGGTAGGAGAGGAGGGAGGAGAGAAGTGAGCAAGTGGAGAGGGCAGGAGGGCAGGAGAAGAGGAGGCCATGGGGAAATGATAGGAGGAGAGGTGAGCACGAGGAGAGGTGATATTCTATGAATGCATCATGCATCCTTCCTCCGCATGTTTCACATCCTCAGAGGATGCTAATTAAAATATGAACTGCCCAGAGAGCGAGACCCTCAAGGAAAAACACACAAGCTCTCTCCTCCACCTCCATCTCTACAGGTCAAACACACTGCAACTAGCAAATATATTTTTAAAAAGTAGCTAAATCTTGCCACCTCCAGGAGTGGCCTCCTCCACAGAACCAGGAAGTGGAACGACCTTGACAAAGCAATCGACCTTCAGGCAAAGGCAAAGAGGAAGCTGGCGAACGCACAAGCCTAAATTCAACAGCAGCTCTCTTCCAGGAAAGAGGGATAAGAAACACAAGTTGAGAAGACCTCACTGCAGCACAGCACACTCACTGTTTTTGTTTCTTTCCTGTGCTTTTTCAACCCCAACGTTACATTATGAAAATCAAACACAATTCTTTATATTTTTAAATAATAATAGTAACTACAAAACAAAAGGAACAGAAATAACTTCTAAAGTAAATATCTGGCTCCCAGCATAAATGTTAAGTCCATATGACATGGCATATTTTTGAAAATACATAATACATACTGTATGTTAGTACAGATCAGCCCCTTTGTCATCGAATAAAACTATTGATAGGTTAAAACAGTTGGACAGGCGATGAAAAAATGTCGTTTGTCAAGTTTGGTTTAAGAAAAGACCAGTGTTGTGTTTTTTTCTGTCTTTGTGTTTATTTTCATATGAATAAAAGTTGAATTATGTGCTCCTAGAAGAGAAACACAGACTAGGCCGGAGGCCTGTAGAACCAACAAAACATCGTCCAAAAAAAAGAGACTACACTAGATTCCAAATAATACTCAGGGCTTTTGCTATGAATTTCAACATGATGGGCACTTAAAATGAACCTGTAGTTAAATTAAATTAAGTTAAATTAAGTTAAATGTGTGAAGGGCAAGTATCAGTATCTTCTCCATGAGCCAGGTAAAAAAGAACAAGGTAATGATACAAACATAAGCTTGTTGATAATTAAAATAAAAAACCTGAAATATACACACTCATGCATGCACACACACTGAAGAAAATGAAAATGAAAGTATTACTGAATATATCCTTGAAAAAACTATTGGTATATTACATGTGTAGTGTTTTGTGTAATGAAGCGTCATGAATGATGAATGAGGAAAGAAGGAGAAAAAAAACAACAATGAGTAGAGAAGAAGAGTAATGGTCAAGCTAGCATGCAGAAGTCCACTGCTCTATAGTAGCTCACTCCTAGGCCACTTCCCAAACGTCCACTCACTCACCACATAGTGCACTAAACAGGTTCTGAGTTACAATGCTTTGGTTGTCTACATAGGGCACTCGGTAGTGAGCAAGTGCACATTTGGGTATTGGGCCCTATAAGTCTACATGTGAGAAAGATGGCCGTCCTGAGGAGTCCTTGGCGGACCTTCTGCCAGCCCTGACCCCCTCTCTCTCCTAGCAGCAGGAGGCCCCCAGGGGGCGCCGTGGAAGCCAGAACACCCTCCACTCCACTCCGCTCTGCTCCGCTCAGCTCTGCTCCGCTCAGCTCTCCTCTCCTCCACTCCTCCCTCTCCTCTACCTCCATCTCCATCCCGCTCCAGCGAAGTAAGTGGAGAGGAATGGGTGACTGAGGTGTGAGAACTAGCTCCACTCTGCTCAGCTTATCTCATCTTCCCTCTCTTGAGAGAGTGAGGGCGGAGGTGATGGGTCTCGGAGGAGGGAGAGCCCCCTAGTGGGCTGGAAGGGATGATGGCATGAAGGGAAGAGGGACCTTGATTTTGTTTTTTTTTGTTTTTTGTTGCTTTTTTGCATTTTTGCTTTGTTTTTTTGCTGTTTTTTGTTTTGTTTGTCTGCGGTTTTGAATGTGACAATCCTGTGTATGTGTGCACGAGGTTATCTGCACTGTGTGCACAGTATGTGTGTACTGCATGTGTACAGAAGGGGGTGTCTATATTTTGTGCATCTGTATATGTGTGCGTGCGTGCGTGTGTGTTTGTGAATGTGTGTGTGTTTATAAGGCCAGTGCTACGGGCTCCCCGCGGGTCTCCTGCTGGCTCTCGGCCTCTGGGGGTCTGTCTCCCTTGAGGACAGCCAGCCTCTCAGCCAGTCCACGCATACGGGGGAACAGCATGAAGTCGTACATCAGGGCACCCATGGCACCGCCGATGAAGGGACCCACCCAGTACACCTGCAACACATAGACATGAAGGTGAGCAAAGGCAATTGGAAAAGTATTCAAATGAATCAATGAATTGATCCAGTACCCCTGTAACATGATACATGGAGACACAGAAGTAATATGAGGAAAACAATTTGGAAAGAATTCAAATTAACCAACTAATCAATTAACTGATCAATAATCAATTAAGTCGATACATTTCCGGTGGCTACTGCAGAAGGGGCCTGATCCATCCAGTCCGGGTAGCAGTAAGCAGCTGGACTTGTATTTGTGTATTTCTAGGTTGACTAAGAAACTCCAAAAGACATCAGGGGAGCATTCCAAGAACATGGATAACTAATAAAGCTGGCTAAATTAAGAAACAGGAAGCAGAAAACCTGCTAATAGATAGGCCACAGGTGTCATTTAGTTGGAAAATGAGGACTCCAGGCTCTTCTGCCAGATGATTCACCACTACCTCAAGGTTAGCTTCAACTGGTTTACTACTGAGTCTCGCTTATCTTTGTGGCCTGGAGTACTTGAGTGGGTAGGATGTTGGCGAGTACACAGGCAGAGGAATGTGTGTGTGGTGTTTGTGTGTACTGCTCTGCATGTCTTACCCAGTGGTTGAGGAAGTTCCAGGACATTACTGCAGGGGCAAAAGATCTAGCAGGGTTCATTCCACACCCAGTGTAGTACATCTGCAAAAGGGCAAAAACATACCAGAAAATATATAATACCAGTTAAACAGTATATTGCAAAAAAAGGTTTAATATTGTCTTTGTAGTCTCACTTCTTGACATTTAAATCTTGAGAACTTTCCCACACAACAGACACATTGCCAACCCAACTAAATAACTAATACTCAAACATACAGATATTAATGTGGCCCATGAAAGAAATGATAAGCCAACATGAAGTTGGATGCAGTAGGCGGATGGAAAATACTGTTATAGCCAATGGCTTTTGGCAGGACTTACCCCAGGAGGTATCCAATGGGATAATCCGCAAATACTATATGCATGAAAATAAATGGATAACCTGTTGCCAGTGTAGTGTACCAGGTGTAGTGTGGTGTGGCTGATGTGGTGTGTACTAAAGCCTGGTGTAGTGTGGTGTGGCTGATGTGGTATGTACTAAAGCCTGGTGTAGTGTGGTGTGGCTGATGTGGTATGTACTAAATCCTGGTGTAGTGTGGTGTGGCTGATGGAGTATGTACTAAAGCCTGGTGTAGTGTGGTGTGGTTGATGTGGTATGTACTAAAGCCTGGTGTAGTGTGGTGTGGTTGATGTTGTACAGTATGTACTAAAGCCTGGTGTAGTGTGGTGTGGCTGATGGAGTATGTACTAAAGCCTGGTGTAGTGTGGTGTGGTTGATGTGGTATGTACTAAAGCCTGGTGTAGTGTGGTGTGGTTGATGGAGTATGTACTAAAGCCTGGTGTAGTGCGGTGTGGCTGATTACTAAAGCCTGGTGTAGTGTGGTGTGGCTGATGTGGTATGTACTAAAGCCTGGTGTAGTGTGGTGTGGCTGATGTGGTATGTACTAAATCCTGGTGTAGTGTGGTGTGGCTGATGTTGTACAGTATGTACTAAAGCCGGTAGTGTGTGTAGTGTGGTGTGGCTGATGGATTTTACTTACGCCCAGCAGGTGTCCCATGAGCACAGAGAAGCCAATCGCCATGGCAGCAGAGCCCATGCGTCCGTTCCTCCTCTCGTCCGTCACGGCGAAGACACAGATGACCAGCTGCATGGTCAGGAAGACCTCCATGGTGCAGGCCATGCCCAGGCCCATACCAGGCTGCACCTGAGGGGGGCGGCACACACAGAGGTACTCAGGCATAGGGGAGCACACACACAAAGGTACTTAGGCATAGGGGAGCATACACACAGAGGTATTCAGGCATAGGGGAGCATACACACAAAGGTACTTAGGCATAGGGGAGCACACACACAAAGGTACTTAGGCATAGGGGAGCATAGACACAGGCCCGTCACTAGGTTTGAGAGACAGGGGGGGCTTAGCCCCAGAGGAAGAATATGCGCGCGCTGTGCGCGCGCCGAAAAATTTTCAGCTCACCTGCTAAGGTTTTGTCTATGAATTCATTATTTTAAGAGCAAAGATATCCCGCACACTGTCCATTCCACCAACAAAATTCAATACATTGTTTCGGTCATCCGACCTTCTTCATGTTGCATTAAAGTTTGTTGGTGGAATGGACTGTATGCAGGATTTCTTTACACTTGAATGACAACCCCACTGGAATAATATCCTACGCACCTGCCCACCTACAGAGGTGTGCAAAAGCGTCTTCTTCAACAATTATTTTAAGAGCACCATACCGATTTTTAAACACTAGTTACAGTGTTTTTTTTTAAATTCACATTTTAATGAACATTCCTTATATGCAAGCTAAACAAAACATTTCAAAATGTTTCAACTGATGAATATTACGGAAGTTGAAATGATTAGATAAAAATGCAGAGAGCATAATTTACACAAGGACTAGGAACTTTAAGGAGTTACTAACTGCGCATCTCCAGGAGAAGCAGTGGTCAAGAAGCGATTCATTCAAACAGGTTCCTTACTTGGAAAACTATGCATCCCCGGCAGATATTTGGTCATTTTTACTCCATTAGTAGCTATTTAATCAGTTCATGTGTGTTTTCAAACTGCTAAGACAAATATTAAAGCTCAACTATAATTTCAAGACAATGTCAAATTGATTTATTACAAGGGAATTGTGAGTAAAAATTGGTACTTTGGGTCTGAACATTTCATCCGTGTAAGTAA
The DNA here is from genome assembly GCF_034702125.1 of Engraulis encrasicolus. Lineage (NCBI taxonomy): Eukaryota > Metazoa > Chordata > Actinopteri > Clupeiformes > Engraulidae > Engraulis > Engraulis encrasicolus. The sequence continues at coordinate 54,598,532 of NC_085866.1, forward strand.
TTACACTTTTCCTGAGGTGTTTTTAGTCACAAAGCACAATCCTTTACCTGTTTCCCCCCCTCATAACACATTGCTGTGCACCCTGCTTTGTGCAGTAGGATATAAGTGGCATTAAACAATAAGCAACCATGAACTTGTATTCAGATTAACTTGCCTTCTTGATGATTCGTATTCAGTGCTTTATTTCATTTGTTTTTTGGGAAAAAGTTAAAAAAAAAAAAAAAAAAAATTTTTTTTTTTTTTTTTAGCAAAATCGTTTCAGGGGGGGCTAATACAAATGTAGGGGGGGCTAAAGCCCCCCTAAAACAGGCCTAACGACGGCCCTGGGCGCAGGGTGCACAGACAGAGGTAATCAGGCATGTGGAAGCACACAGAGGGTCGTTAACAGCTTTGGCCGGGCCACTCAAACGGGCCCCTCACCCAATACCGACTGAGACCCCAATGTGAGTAGTGACATCCCAATAACATCCCAATACTGGGAACCCAATGCTGGGCCCCCTCTCTCCCTGGGCCCGGGACAACTGAGCCCTTTGGCCCATCCTGTTGGCTTCCCTTTCGACACATTCAGACACATCACACAGACACACATTCATACCACACACAGACACACATTCAGACACACCACACACAGATGCACACACAGGCACACTACACACAGACACACATTCAGACACGCCACACACAGACACACATTCAGACACACCACACACAGACACACACACAGACACACTACACACAGACACATTCAGACACACACTACACACAGACACACATTCTGACACACTACACACAGACACACATTCTGACACACCACACACAGACACATTCAGACACACTACACACAGACACACATTCCGACACATTCACACCCACCACACAGACACATTCAGACTGGGCAAAGCAGGGCAGGTTTATTGTGTCTAGTTTTTACTGTTTTTTATGATCTTTGTAAAGTCCCCTTGAATATTTACAAATGTCACTGGGCGTAGAGGGAAATACAATCAACAACGGGCAATAAGGAAGAAGGAGGAAGGAGGCAACTCGGGGAAACTTGGGAACAGTGTGTAATGACCTGTCTCATCAGCACTTTTACAGTTCCAGCTCAAGTCTTTTGTAAGACTGCACTTCCCCAGAAAGCAAATGTGGAAAAATATATTGTGCTGACAATGAACAGTCTAACTAACTCACTACTCACTACCACACTAGGTTTGAGGACATTCTCCTGACCCCATCACCTGACCTGAATACTTACTAACTACTCATTACTCTGGTGACTTTGAAGAATGAGTAAGACAAATCAAAGCTTTTATACTGGGCGGCTGTACTAGATGATCCTGATTGAGCCAGGATGGAGTTGTTCAGTTAGACAGACGTAATAACATTGTATTACTTACATTACATTAAATTGCAAACTACTAGACTCTGCACTGCAAAGGACTAGACTCTCCTTGGCTTTACTTTCGCACTGCTGAACTCTAGAAAAATGCTCAACTACTTTACTCAGAAGTTATTGAACAATTACTGAAAAAATATTGAGTTTGCCAAATAAGGGCCTCAAGAGTATTTTTTAGATTGACTGTTAAACTATCCAACTGAATTTACTTAAATCTAATCCACATATATGTATTTTTTTAAGTTATTTTTCATTTTTTACTTTTTTGCATTGTGACAAACTAAAATTGGATTTTATGCTAGTAAAATTGAAAAATGTTTTAAAAATAAGTGCATGTTTGCATTGCACAATTATATTAGTATTTTCTTTTTTCAAAAATGTTCAAAGAAAAATAAAAAGTGTAAAAAGCTGCTGGCATGTGCTCACCATGTTCATGGCCATGTTGCCCCTCATGTTGGTGGGGGTGACCCCGTAGAGGACTGCGGCTCCGGCCACGGCCCCAAGGCACTGGGCGCACATGTAGAAGAAGGCGCGGAACATGGACATCTGCGAGCCGATCAGGTAGGCGAAGGTGACAGCAGGGTTGATGTGTCCGCCGCTCACGTGGCCGATGGACTGGATGAGCGTGGCGGCCGCCATGCCGAAACAGAAGGCGTTGTGGAGAACATAGTTGGGGCCCGTGGTCCAGCGCAGCGCCGCGCCCAGCCCGAAGAACACAAAGAACATGGTGCCGTAGAACTCGGCGAACACCGCTCGCCAGAACGACATGGACCGAAACTCCCACATGGTTGCACGTTGAGGTTGGTCAAGTCAGAGTAAGAAAAAATGAGAAGCAATCTGGAGGTATGAGAGGTCTTTTTTTCAAGGACACCAGGAATGGACAACCTTCCAGGGAAAAGTGTAAACGAGCCTCCAAAAAAGAATGCTCAGGTCCAACACAACTTGTCCAATTCAGAGACAAGAAATGCTCAGTCTTAACACATAAGACACGAGCAAAAGGGTGGGTATGGGTGTGGGGGACAGAGAGGAGCACTTAAAAAAGGACAAAAAGCCGACGAAGAAAAAAAGAAAAGAGGCAGTGCCACCACTAGAAAGGGTACAGCGGCATCCGTTGATGCAAGCAGCTCAACATGGGACTGAGCACAGTTCAGCTTTGCCGGCCTGACAGTCAGGCGTGTCCCGTTGGCCCCTGTAGGCACCTGCTCTGCTCATAGAGGCCTCAGTATGGTGTGTTAGGAGCCTGGGGTCTGCCTGTCTCTGGTCTGGGTGGGAACTCCAAAGGCAGGCACCTCTACCTGTATGACACTACCACTACTGCTGCTGCTGCGATTGCGGCGGCGGCGGCGGCTATTGTTGATGGTGATTTAGGAAAGGAACGTGGACTGACAAAGGTCGAGCATGTCCTGCTGACATTCAGCCTCTCTGAGCGAGCTGGGGGAAATCACGGGGGTATTTATAACACCCCTCGGGGCCCGCTGACGCCATGGTTACCGCTGCTCCCACTCCGCCGCCCCTCGACCCGCGAGGGGAGGGCAGGGGAGGGGAGGGGGCACCCAACAATACGACCAAATCAAAACAAAAATATTTAACCCTTCAGTCACCCGAAACAAGCCCACCATTGACCCCTGGGTTCATGGTCATGGAGCCGCAGTGTCCTTCTGCGCTGTTTGGCTGGGTGGCGTAGACTACAGGGGGTCTCAATGTGGCTGTTTGGATAGAGAGGGGCTACTGAGGTGGCACAAATCCCTTTATGGATGGCTGAAGTAAAGATGCTTAACATGTGACCAGATATATATATATATTTTTTATTAAAAGCAATGTCCTCAACCACCACAGCTCTGCTCTGGTCACCATGGAGGACCAGGGAGTGTGGCATGTGGCAGTGGCGGCATGTTTGTGTGTAAAGCGTGTAAAAGTCATTATAGTTGCACAGCACACTGACAGAAGATGTGAGGCCCCCTCAGATGGACATGTGAACATTTCCAGATGCTACAGTAGATACCCAGATCCATACATCCTTCCTGGCCTTACACAGGCAGGAAGTAAAGCCCTGAGATTGGTACCACACATGGCTCCACTTGAACCAACACACATCACGAAAAAGGCGACAGCGCTGGGTTGCAGTGGATTAGCGCCTGTCCATGATGAGGGGTTTCTCTCAGAGAGAGAGAGAGAGAGAGAGAGAGAGAGAGAGAGGCCCCGGAAGGAAACCCATTGCGGACAAAGATCGTCCAGAGCCACAGCTAAAACAACTGATCCAGGTTCAGCATTTCTGCATGGGGCGGCGCGTAGGGGGTTAAATCTGCACAGTGTCAAACAAAAGCATAGGTCTGCAACAGCCCACTATACATTCAAGGCATATGTAGTGCAGTTCCCTTCCAATGACATTATTGGATACATTTTATATTTGATAAGCCTATACATTTCCCATTCCAGTCTACTGAGGGTAGACTTTCATTATTAATATTTTTGAAATAATAAAAAACATCAGCACTGCTGTCAGTTATGATGTGTAAAGCTGTCAATTTTCATGTAGTACATTGTGCTGACATGCCGACATGCAATGTGGTTATATACTTTATAGCACAAGTGGGAAGGCGTGGACAGTAAATCATAGAGACTGTCTGACAACTGTGCGTGTAGCTGTAAATCTAGTTTATTGAGTTTCTTCTTTTCCCTCTTCAATGATGACACCATCCTCCCACCACCACCATTCAAACATGAGTGCAAAAGCTCATCCCCCACATCCCTGAGACACTGCCCTTCAAGCCTACTCCTAACCCAGCAGCTGAAATGGCGCACAGAGGTGCATTCCAGGCTGTCCTTTAGTTTAGTTTGGTCTCCTCTCTCTCTCTTGCTCTCTCTCTCTCTCTCTCTCTCTCTCTCTCTCTCTCTCTCTCTCTCTCTCCGAGAGCGATCTGACACAGCCTGCGCCACAGCAGCCGTGGCAGCCACTCCGGCTACTGCGAGTCTGTTCTGTGCAGAATTGATTAGGCAGAGTTTTTTGCATAGCATTGTGCTGGGCTGGCGAGGCCGAATGGCAAGGCTGAGGCCAAATAAGCTCTGGAAAAGCCATGTTTGGAGAGGGAGGGGGGGGGGGGAACGGCGGGCCCGCGCCATTGAGCCCCTCCATTGGAGCATCGCACAGTGCGCACGGGGCTGGCCTGCGCCCGAGCAGCTGAAAGGATAGTGCTGTGCTCGCCCTTTTCTCACAGCCTTTTCAAGAGCCACAACAAAACGCTGGCAGCAACAATTTCTGTTTGCTCTTTTTTCTTCTCTCTCTTTCTTTGATGTATTTGTGTTTGTGTAGCAGTGCAGGACAGGGGTTTGCTTGAGTGTTGAGAGCGCATCGAACAATCTTTCATTAAACAACGAACACACCTCCAGCTCTTCTCTCTTGCGCGCGCTCTCTCTCTCTCGCGCGCGCTCTCTCTCTCTCGCGCTCTTTTTTTAATTCAACAAGTGAGCCGTGCTATCATGCCATCTGGTACGCTCTCCCTGTTGGGGCCCGGTGCTTATAAAGCAGAGCCACTGCTGCACTGGATGTGATTCCCCATAGGAAAGTGGTGTCGCTCATCTTGTCTCTTGAGATATATTTGAACATCTCATATTCATATCAGTCTGTGATCAATTGTTCCTTGATTACTTCTCCTAAGGGCACCTTAGAAGCAAGAGATTCACAAAATTGAGATAGGAAACACAAGACAAAGGAGGTCAAGTTGAGATAAGAAGTTGAGCAGTAGGCCTATTTCAGAAGAATGCACAGATGAGAAAGACAGATAACTGTGCAACTTTCATGAACAGGCAGAGCTTGATTGTCGAGTTTTTCCTCTGAGAGGGAGGAGGCAAAGGCATGCCAGTCAGACATTGGAGTGGGACGATGACTAATAGTGTGCAAATAGGCCTACTCTAGAGGCATAACGATGATGACTTCAAAAACATGGACGTGATTTGTAGGACACACATCTGTTCTGACCGCACAGACTAGGTTTTTGCAACACTCCTCTTGGATTTACAGCAATGGCTGTAATTAAAGAGTGTTTTCTCTTAAGTCACACTTTAAATCTATTAGGGGTTCTGTCATCTGATTTGGCCTATACAGGACAGGTCCATTGAGGAGCAAGGCAGATGAGGCCTAGATTTAACTGGCAGGAGAATTTGTGTGTGTGTGTGTGTGTGTCTGTGTGCAAGCGTGCATGTGTGTGTGCGTGCACATGTGCTTGTGTGTGTGTTGTGGGGTGGATTACAGCTCTCTCCTGGCTTTGCCACAGTGGGTAAGCCTCCCTTTTGTGGGTGTAAACCCAGTGTGCAGCGGTGGCTCATGAAACCCGCTGGCGTGGGGACTTTTCAATCACCCCCTCCCAGACTGCTGACACCTACACTAATTGCAGCTCTTAAAAATAAAGTCCTAACCAGAATCAGGACATGCTTCACAATCAGTCACGCTTTTGAACATTATACTGACTCACTGACTGACAAATCAGTCTGAAAATGGAGTGGATATGTCCAGACACTGTGTTTTCAAAAGAGTAACAGTAGTCTGGTGACGGCTTGAGAAAGAATGCATCATTCATCCATGCATTTACTTATTTTTATTATTTTAATGTATTACTTGGAGTCCCTCTTCCCACGGGCTTCTCTGATATTATGTCTGACGGACTGCTTTTGGATTGCATCTGGACCTGGTTCAAGAAGCCATTTGGGCTTCACGCCAAGACGCCTTATGAAACACAGTGGGAACTAAGAGTTACACGCCACCTTGTGGCCATACTACGCTACAGCAGCTGCAATGGGGAAAAAATATATTTTTACTACAATTTTATGTTTACTCATTTAGTAGATTTAGTAGGCTATGTGTGCAATGAAAGTCATTGCAGGTTAACAAATTATGGGCTGGGAAAAAGTGTCACGGGCAAACTAGCTTTCCCCAACTAAATAAAAGTAGTTTTGGATAAAAAGACGACAGTATGAACATGCCTTGGTAGGCGGTCCTGGTCAGGGCTGCCTGTGGGAGAAATAAGGCCCGGGAACTTTTGGCTTAAAGGGCCCCTCATAAAATAGCGGCACAGAACTGACTCATCGGTGGGCCCCTATTCTGAACATAGGTGCACCATGAGGGTGCGGGGCCCAACAGGAAATGCCTGCTATGCCAAATGGCCAGTCTAGCCCTGTTCCCATCACATATGGACAGGTAGTTGTACAAGAGTAGCAACAGCAGGAAATCTGTGGAGGACTTAAATTCTGTTGCAGACCAGCGGATCCTTATCCATTCCACTATTCAACACTACATGAGGAGTGGGCCACTCACCACTCTAATTACCGTGAATGAACTTCTACCTATTAAATTAATCTACCTATTAAATGAACTTCATCTACAATCTGTACACAAGAGTTTTCACCCTGGCCACTTAAATTCTGGCCCCATATAGGCATTTCGAAGCTGGGAAACGCCGCTTTTTGAATTCTATACATTGCATCAACCAATACTTGGTGCATCTTGAAGTACCTGTGCACTATTGCATTCAAGCATACAATGTTGCATGAAGGGTTGTGCTTCCGTTTCTTTAAAAAAAATAAACAAACAGACCACCTCAGTTTAAGACGTTTATTAGAAATAGGTAGACAAAAAAAATTCTCACTGCATGAACTAAAAGTCTTTAATGGGCCGAGACAGCTCAGCTCAGCACAGGATACAGTAATAAGTGTAATCTTGCTTTGCTCACACTTGCATTGATTGATATTCCGAGTGCAAATACACTTTTGGTCATCTATTGGTATGCCATCCTTTTCTTGTTGTCTTTTTATTTTGTTCTCACCAGCTGCTCGTTGCACGTCTCTAACCATTCGATCCTTAACATATCATGGAAGCAATCAGTGTTTTGATGCCTGCTACACTTTCAGGTGTGTTACGAAAAAAAAGAAAAGAAAAAAGAACAGAGTCATAGCCATTTATAACTTGGAACCATTCAATAGTTTGTACAGACATTTAAGATGCATTTGCAATATATCTGTTATGTACATGGATTTACTTCAAGGGGGGAGAGCACCCCACCGCTTCTCCCCCGTCTTTCAAAAGTGATTCAACTTAGGGTGGTACCAATAGAACCTGACCAACAAACGCACAAATCAAGCAGTTGCATTCATGTCTCTTACGCCACTGGGCAACTGTGGCCATCACGCATACGCATAGACACTGCTGAAGGAAATGTCAGTCTCACTTGCAAGACAAAAAGAACCCTTTCAATTTATAAATTAACAGAAAAACATAATAATTTACATCCTGCACTTGAGTAGTAGGAGGAACAGTGTTGGGAGAGGGCAATTAAAACAAAAAAATAATACTCTCACATCTTCACATTGCCAAACATTTTACTTCATGGTGTGTGGGGCTGACAGAAAGCTAACAGGACACACTCACTGGTAGGGAACAGAGAGAGGATTTACGACAGCCGCATGGGCCCACTGCAACCTTGTTTCTTTCTTTGTCTTTCTGTGTGTTAAAAAAAAATGGACGAGAATTATGACTCCATAACACACCATGGAAACTCAAGAGTTGGTGTGGTACTGAATAGACAGACCCAGGATATGTCCAGACTGCTGAGGCCAGTGGCAAGCTCTGTGCATCTACACGTCCAACAAGACCTGGCCAGCAGATATCTTCACAGAGACTTGGGAGAAGATTTGAAAATAATAATAATAATGATTAAAAAAATGCTGTGGTTTAGTTTGTTTTTAAGTAGCGTCCAATTGAGACCCAAATGTAACCCCTTGGACAACTGACATTATATGAAAATCGTTGCTTCCAGGTGCCATGCAGACCTTCTTTCAATCACTCCAGGTCAGGGATCTCTGCAGAGAAATGAACAAGTTATCATTAAAACGCATATGTAATGAAAAACAAACAAGTGAAAAAATAACATTTGATTGTTGCAACTTTTGTTACAATATCAATTTCAGTACTTCCATTACATTTTTTGTACTTACAGGACACGCCATCTACCTTATCACCCCCATCCATTCCTGCTCTCACAGAACATCCAGTCCACTAGGTCCGGTTAGGCTGCCCAGAGGCATTCTGATTGATTTAGCTACCGAAATAGTAAAGGCGCCGACTTTGTAACCGTGGATTTTGAGTTGGATACTCTAGCATCATCGACCACAACTTAACTGCAAAAAATATACAGATCTGAGAAGTGCTTGTACACAACCACTGGTTCAGGCCACGGTCATGTCCCACGTTGACTACTGCAACTCCCTCCTGGCAGGTCGATCTGCTTGTGTTAAAACCACTGCAGATGGTCCAGAATGCGGCGACCGCTGCCCGGATCAAGCACTAGGTAATGACGCTTGCCTACACAACCACTGCAGGAACGGCTCCAGCTTATCTAAACGACATACTAAGACCTTATGTTCCTGGAAGAGAACACTCCTCTAACACAAACTGTCTGGCCCTGCCGCCTGCTCGCTTTCAGCGATCCCAGTTACAGTATTTATCAATTGGTTTTGTACATTTCTCGAATCTCTCTCGCAATTTGCAAAACTAACAAATATTAATTCTCACAACAGCTTTAACAAATGGCAAAACACTGTGGATGACCTGCAAAACCAAGTCTCTTGCTCAAAACCCTTGGTTTGTCTTTCAAAACCAAGTTTTTGGGTCAATGAACGTGTCAGTGCCAGCAGAATGGTTAGTCATTGTGTCATAGTGTATGGAAAAGCTAGTCAAATCGATGTCATGTTGTCAATTGACTAGTACACTCTTGAGGATCTTTTCTGAAGCGAAATGTTGTTAGATTGGATGGGAAATGTTGTAACTTTGACTTTATATTACATTGATCATTGACATTCGGAGTATGAACTATTTATTGACAGGTTTTCTCATTGCAAAATAGAAAAAATAGCCAACTCGGTTGAGGAGTCAAAATGCGCCATCTACCACCCCTTTTCACTTGTCTTGCAGGACCATGTGAAAAAAATATAGAACTGTAAAGCAAAATAAATTGAAATTAATACACTGATACTGTATAAAGTGCACTTACTGTCTTGTGAAATTCTAGGGAAATATTGTAATTTTGCTTGGAGCGTAATTATAAAGGGCACATGAGGCATAGAGTAATGTAATGCAGTACAGTGCCTTTGTTGTATTGCATGCTTGTTTCCTCTTTCCCTTCTACTGCCTTTGATTAGAGATAGTCAATATTTACCTGCGAGCAATTTACCAATTCAGATCACATTTATAGACAAAAATCCAATGGAAATTATACAGTGCTTAACACATTATGACAGCTTGGTAAATCATTTTGCATGTCAAGACTTAAACTATGACCTATGTTTCGGGGGGTGAGATAGTTTTGTGCAATCAGTGACAAAGCTTTTTGAGTGATGTGGCAAAAGCAATTGATAATGTACGAAAAAAACAAGAATTGTGCACAACCATTGCATGGTGGACAAAAGCATTTGCTATATGCTAAAGACTATGAAAAATTGATTTTATCATGTGCACAGGTAACGGCAGGAAGTGACGATTGAACAAAAACTTTTGAGAATTATTATTATGTTGTGAGAAAATGTACAAAACCAATTGAGAAAAACTGTAAGACCGTTTTCTGTCATTGCTCCTCAGTAGTGGAACAGAGGCAGCAAGACTAAGCCCATCTCTTTCAACCTTCAAGAAGCAAGTAAAGACTCGTCTTTTTTATGACTATCTACTACACTAATGCTTGAGCTGCCCCAGTCCCGAGCTAGACTATAATGCCCCCTGCACATTGGGCTCCGGTATACGGATGCGGTACCAGACAGGGCTTATGGGTATTACGAGAGACAAAAGTCACAACTTTTTCCGGGTGGTACTGTCCACTAAGTGGCGCCAACGGAGGAGCGCAGAGGCAGTTAGAATGAATGGGGTCCTATGGAGCTCAACCATGGATGCTGCCGTTGCTTGGGAGCTTTTTCTGAGGTAATGCGGTGTCCACCAGGTGGCATCCACTCCGGAGTTGCGGTCACCGGAGTGCCATGCGTGCAGCCAGCATGTGACATGGTGTGTGATGTTGACTGATTATGTCCTCGATTGCAAGTAACTATGGTTAAAAAGCGTCCACCAAATGCAATGTAATGTAATGCAATGCATGGAGTATTGCACATAAAGACAGCGCTACAGCCTAAATCACTCAAAATGTGAACTGATAAGAAGGATCGGCATGAAAACCCCAGACCACTGTTTCTCCAGGTTGGAAACACCCACTAGTTCTACTTCCTCTTGATATGGCATGCCAGACCCACACTTTATTCTACAACCCCATGCCACTTGGCTGATTAAGTACAGCTCACACAACTAGATACTTAAGACACTTCCTGGACTGGACTGAGAAGCACTACTCATTTACATCAGTCATTTTATGATGGATCAAGCATGTGCAGTCGGTTGCTCGCAGTGACGCTCGTAATTGCCGGCGCGCACCGAGGGCCTTACTTGATGACAGCAAAACTCCTTATCCTTCCGTAGGCCTATGTTTACGAGTAGGCTAGCAAGGCACTGACAAGACATGTTTCGATGCTCCAACCCAGGAGACTTGACGTGACGTGATCAGGAAGTGCATGGTTTGATTCGTCGTTGTAAAACTCAAATACTTTGTTGTGATAAAATTCACAGATGAAATATCCAAATTCTGACTTCGTTGGAGTTTTGACTTTGTAGGTGTCATCTATGTCAGTTCTGTTCATCACATAATTACAGATTGTGCATTATAATGTGTAGATTTAGAATTGATTAAAAAGCATGGGGAGTAAAAACTTGTTTTCATGTGATTTGGGAGTCAATGTGTTAACTACAGTATATTCTGTCCTCCTCTTTCCTAATGGCCATATTGTGTGGTTCTTTGTCTGTGTAGTTTTTCTAAAAGGGAAGATTATTTGACATGTACTTGTTATATGGTTTTGGTCTCATAAATACAGCTTGATGACTCAGTAGAAAATAATTCAGGCGTAAAAAAGGTGAATTATGGCACAAATTAGTTCTCTTTTTATGACTAGTTTCGAATGTAATAATATTTAAGGGCAAAAAAATATCCAACGAGAAAAAAAAAATTGTAGCCAAGTTATTTTTGCCATCTTCATTGAAATCCACTCAGTTTTCACTTGCCCACGATTGCTAACCAGCTGCAGTGCACTGCCACCCCGGACAATTTCAGTCAATGACCCTTCTCATTGGTTTCAAACTTTCTGGCTAAGCAGAGAGTTAGCTTTGCAGCATGCTAAAGCCTGGTGGGAGTAGCAGTAACAGTTTCATGCAAATGTGAACTTACTCTCATCATCGCTATCTGCCGAGTCCTCCTGTAAGGACAGAGAGTTAAAGTTAGCAATGACATCTTACAATACATAACATAATAACACACCTGCATGTTGAGAAGGGCTGAAACTTAACTATCAATAAAATGCATTTAGGGTCATTTCAAGTGAAATCAGACACTTAAGGGTAGCCTGTTTCTCACCAGACCTCTGTGTGAGAGTCTGTAGCTCTGGAGCCCCCTGGTGGAGCTATGCACACACACGGTCTGGGACACTGCAGTTATGCTACATCTTCAGCCAGAAAATTGACGGAGCATTTATTGCTTCAATAATAATGGCAGCTTGCAGGACAGGACAGATTATAGACTACAAGCATATTGACTTTTAGAGATGAACAGAGGACGTTTTTGAAGGAATTTGTTGGTGGTGAGGACGGGCGAATTTGTTGGTGGCAAGGACGGGCAGAATGATTGATAAAGCCATGCCTTCTGAAGGCGAAGCCAACACAGACTCTCCCAGACCTAGTAGTGGAGCTCACAGAGCTGCACAGAACTACACAGGTCTGGCAAGAGCCAGGCAAACTGGGGTCCAACCGACAAATTTAATACAACTTTGTGTGCCTTTTAAGTGGCAAGATAGAATCCCTGAAGGTAGAGCTGTCGGGCCCCAATGTGTCCGATTTCATGTGAAATGACCTATTCATAAAACAATGCCAAGTCATCTCACCTCATCTACAGGGTCCATGTCTGGCATATCGTCCTCCCCACCCATGCTGTTCATCATCTGCAAACACACAACACAACACTCACAGCACACTACTCTTAAAGGGACACTGTGCAGGAAATGCTCAAAAAAGGTACTGCAACTATGCTGCTCATTGAAACTGGGTTGCCTATTGCGAAATTTATGTTTTATAAATATTTTCTAGTATGGCCCAAGTACATTCGGTTTTACAGCTAAAAATGGCTATTTCTGGAAATTCAAAATGGCGGACCATGGAGAAGATCCCTCTTTTCATGTATGAAAAGTGCAATTTTTCCAGTCAGAGAGGAGAGAGGAGGATGGAGGAAGAGGAACGGAGGGAGCGAGAGGGAATAGCAATGTGAATAAGGTTAGACAGATAAGGAGGGGCAATATTGGCGATAGTCTTGAAGGTGTGGAGCAGTATTTTAAAATGAATTCTGAATTTGATAGGGAGCCAGTGGAGATGTTGCAGTGCAGTAATATGGTGACAGGAAGGGGTTTTGGTAATGACGCGAGCAGCTGAGTTCTGGACCAGTTGGAGCTTGTGGAGGGATTTTTGAGGAAGACCAAAGAGTAGAGAATTACAGTAATCTATGCGGGAGGTGACAAGACTGTGTACAAGGATGGATGTAGAATGGGGGGTGAGAGAGGGACGGAGACGGTTAATGTTTTGTCGGTGGAAATAAGCAGACCGTGTGATGTTGTTAATATGGGAGAGGAAGGAGAGTCATCAAGCATGACACCCAAACTTTTAACTTGAGGGGAGGGGGAGACAGGAAAGTTATCAATTGCTTTGGATAAGGTGGATTTGGTGCCTACTAGTAGGACTTCAGTTTTGTTACTATTCAAAAAAATTTTTTGAGGTGAACCAGGATTTGATTTCAGAAAGGCAGGTGGTGAGGGAGGGAGGGGGGAGGGAGAGTGTCAGAGGGTTTGGCAGATAAATAGAGCTGGGTGTCATCAGTATACCTGCCAACCTTTCTTTTTTTTTTGAGTAGCAACTTATCGCGGCGCGGCAATTCACGGCGCAACAAATACCTCCAAGTGAGAAAATGTGTTCTATGCAGCGCAACACTATGACAAAGCAACAGGGCCGCCGGCGGGCCCATCTGAGAGGCAACTTGGTTTTCCATAGCCTGCCCTATGTCAATGGGGAAAATATGGAACACTTCATTCAGGCAGGGGCTGTGGGGGTCCTCCCCCCAAAAATGTAGCTTTTCTAAGATGCAATTTCCTGCATTTTAGCATAACATCCTGTGCATCTGGCAAATAGTTAATTTCACCAGATTCTCTTGCTCTTCGCAGTACTTTGAACGACCATACTTTATTACCTAAATAAGGGAAACTTTCATGGAAGATGTTTTGTTTTTTCACATCATGACACCAATAAATGCTATGATATAGCCTAGTGTGTTGGAATTCAGGCCTCTAAATTAACTTTACTGATCACCAGCCAATATGGCTGTTAATCTTACTAGTCAATACAATCAGTCTTGTTAGTAAGTGGCTAGTAAGTTATCCTATCTACCAGCCAAACAGAGCATTTGACCAGTTGGGGGGTGGAATTGAGTATGACATTGAAGCATTTGCTGTTTTTTTGGCAGTAGAAGGTACATGTAGGGAAATTTATAATTTGATTAGCTACATATAATACATTTCATTTCATTGATTTTTATGAATGACAAAAAGTTGAATTTCAATCCCCCAATATTAATGAATGGTGATGTCACCTACTATGAAGAAGCATCAGCAGATTGTAAAGAAAAAGATAAAGACCGATGTTATCTAGGCTAGGATAATATGAGGTTAATATTATTACCTTGGGGGCTAACATCAAAATTATTCATTCATTCAGTACAAAATCATATCGCACTACTGAGGGGCGGGGGCATGGCTAATGGTCATTGCTCTTGGAACTTCCAGGAACTTTTGAGGGGCATGCACGCAGCATGCTTCTCCCTCATCTGCCACCATGAGTTGGCCATTGTTCACTGTTAGGCACATATATGATGAGAGGAGAATAGATTTTATAGACCATACGTGATTACGGATAGCCGTGGAGTCATGCAAATTTGGTTTGACACGACACCTGTTCACAGGATGCGCCACTATTCAGGGAGAAACGTATTCCTCTGACTTCCGGTGTCATGGTAGGTTACGGGTGTGCTCAGAGCACACGGAGTAGCCAACCGTTAAAACAATCGCTTTATTTTCCAGTTAAAATGATCCGATGCAAAGGGAAACCAATTTTAGTTCGCTGCTAATTTATAGCGCAATAGCCTAATATGGTCAGCCAGTCGACCACATTTTGTCACACGGAAGTAATCTCGTTTTGGTCCAATATTAAAACAAGCATCGACATATTGCTGTCAAAAAGGCAAAACGTTGCATGGACCAATATGTTTAGGATGACAGACCTCGGCCTTTATTTATTTTCATAAGTTGACGAATTCAGCAACTGAACGCAATTCCCAGACGCTACCCTAACCCTGCTAAAAGCCCATTTACCTTTGAAACTGTGATTTTGACAGTGCTCGCTTGTAAAACTCCAGTACCATCAGTACCAAGATGGATAATATATGAGGACAGGAGGAGGACACTTGTGTAAGATATTCTAAGAGTATTTATTATCCAGTCTCTCTGCTTGCTTCCCAGCAAACTTTCTATCGGCAGCTGATGCTTCTACTGGAGCACGCCTCGGAATGTTTGTAGCCGCCGCACAACACATGAAGACCTCTAAACTAGCGCTCTGATTGATCAATATCCCCACACACACACACGTTGGAATGGAATGGAATGGAAATGGAAAGGCCAATGGAAAGGCCAGCGCGAGACAGTTGCAAGCAGACCCATATCTACGGCTGTCTGGTTGCAAATCTACAGAGAAATTTGTAAGGGCTCGTGAAAACACTTTGCTTTCGGTTTTTCTCGTATTTTGAAGTGACGGAGCCGTAGTTTGATGGCAAAATTTGTAGCTGCTACGCAAAATGCGTAATGATCGGCAGGTATGCATCACTATAGCAATGGATATGTATGGCTGTCGAGCAGCCGGAGCCATTACGAGAATGCGAGGGCACAGAGTTAGGCAACATCCACAATAAGCCAGATAAAACATAAATACACATATTCATAGCTAAAACTATCTACGTCCACGCTGCCCCTTTTAAAGATTATTTTCAGAACATCCTGCTATTAGAAAAGCTGGTGTTTTCACACCTCTCTACTTCAGTGTTTTCGTGTTCAAATTTGCTGTATTAATGTGTACGGGAGGAGTAAAAAGATACATTACGATGCGTTTTTCAAATGTGTCCGCCTTAATGCGTATGGGGCCTACATGGGAGTTTAAGATCATACCTCTGAGAAGCGATCGTAGTTAGAGAACTCTTCATCCGAGTCATCCTCCCAGTTTTTCCAGTTGTTGAAGTCCACACCAAGCCAGTTGATCTACAATTGGACACAAATCCTTTTCATTACTTCAAAATTAACTGTGAAGAGGACAGCTGGACAAATGACAATGTCAAAAGAGAACAAAATCCTACAATGCAACAAGAATGACATGTATACAATATATATATGAAAATAAGGTATTGTGCATGTTAAGGACAACAGCTTTGTGTACACCTTGACTGGCTACACTGCCACAAATGCTTCCCATCTCTCTCTCACCAGTTTTCCTGTCTTCATCTTCCCCACCCTGTGTGATTAAAAGGCTAAAAGACCAGACACTTTGTTTTAAGACAATTGACCAAAATGGGGTGACTCTGACCTTCATTTTGTCTTTCGATAGCCTCACCCAAGGCTTCCCCACTTCAACCTTCCGTAAACAACACTTAACGGACCTGTCAGTGCGCTTGTGCTTCGATGCCTGAAAAACAACAAGGCAAATCATTATTAACATTATTATTATTATAATATATACTGTATTTCATTGCTTTTTAATCTTACCTTTTAAAATACTATATATGCATGCATACATAACCAAATTACAATCAATAACATATTCTAAAATATCATATAATTGGGCTAGAATCAAACTTTTATTTCAGCTCAGTGATGCAGGCCAGGCCCTGCTCTTATCTTACAGACAAAAATAACACAACGGTCCATGACTATACTTACACTTGGATCGATGGCCTGGAAGAGATCAATTTCATTTTGGTGCTTAGCATTATCTATTGAACAGCTGTAAAAAAAAAAAAAAAAGGCATGATTATATACCCATTCTGTTAGTTACTAGGCCTACATAACATTGGTGTACATTGGTGTAGTCATGGTTTAACCCAGTGTTTCCCAACCAGGGGTATGCCTATGCGAGAATACTAAAGGGAGTACAGTGTATGTGGAAAATATAACTTTAACAAATGTATGGAATGTAGTTTCATAGGGATAGAGGAAGAGATATAGAGCATATGTCGGGGGGTACTCATGACAAAAAAGATTAGGGGTACAAAACACAAAAAAGGTTGGGAGACATCATTACTGTCATTCAGAGAAAGAACTACATGTGATGTGTTGTGGTACATGCATTCTAAAGTTGGTTAACTTCATTACAATGAATGGGTAAATTAATTTAACCCAGAGCTCACCTAAAATTCAGTTTTGATGACTCGAATTTGACTTGGACATCTTTGCTATCTTCTACACAAAACTCCACAAAGACTTCATCCCTTCGGTCATACCACATAGCTCTGGCTGGCTGCCTGGAGAAGAGGAAGAGAAAGAGAAGAGGAAAAGAAACTTGATGAACAACTCACAGCTTAATTTACGGTAACTTGAATGATAATTGTATGCTGGTTGCGAGACTAAGGTGGAGAATGAAAGTGAAAGTTGCAATTGAAGTTGTCAAGTCATGCACATGGCAGTAGCTAACCAGTCTGGCAGGCCGCAGGTCAGCCTGCATCTTTCACCCAGCGAGACATAGGAACAAATTCTAAACAGACAGGAGCCTGCGCCACTACACAGTCCATAACATTGGTGTGAAATGAAATGGATCTTGGATGCTTGCCCGCCTGCTTTGTGATTTACCATAACTGACCACTGAGAAAAGGACAGGTTGAGGAAAACTGTTAATGTTACCAAGAGAAGAGCTTTCTGAAAGCTCGCTAGAATGACTAAAGCGAGGTGTTAAGTAAGCAAATAATATGGCTCTGACAAGACGTCCAGCCATGCCACAACCATTATGATGCAGGCATGTAGATAACTGTTACTTTTTAATTTTGCATACGAGTCATGACATATCGTTAATCGCAGCATAACGCCGCAAGTCAAGGTCGACAGTAAAAAGGGGGGGGGGATCTCAGAAGTGTTTACCAAATTTCAACCAATCATTAGTAGACTTTAGTCTGTTTATTATCTTTGCATGACAGATGAACGTTTGCCTCAGTATGACGGCATTAACATGACCAAAACCATTACATTCAACGAATTACAAGCCATTTAGATCCAATGTTAGGCCGGGTAAAGTGTCTACCTCCTACGGCGACCAGATGCACAGAAGGAGCCACCTGACAACTACATCGTAGTAAGGCAATTTCGTGTCTGCTCATGAAGAGATTAATAAAAGGAAGGCTTCTTAGTGCTGAACACTACGGTTAGCTTCTCGGTGTCTGACGTTGGCAAGGGCGTTGTTACAACGCTTCTTGATCACTGCATGTAGAAATGAATAAGGTGTGCACGCCTCATAAATGCCAAATGAGTATGACAGTTGCGGAAAACACAGAACATGCCATTCAGTAAGTGGATGTGAATAACTAAACCTCATCTCTTCCTGGTCACTCCCTCCCGTGAAGTTCCTTGACGTTTGCTAGCTTACTAGTTAATGGCTACTACCCACGTGACCAAAGCCAATACACCTTCCAGTTTGGTATAAACAACTCCAATTTCCGTACTTGCCGAATATGTATAAACTCCCAAATAATATGATATTCCCTGAAAGTTCCCATTGAAGGTTAGCAAACGCACTCATCACTGTCCCTAATATTACTGGCAGAGGTAGGGCACGAATTCAGCAAAAAGCTTACGTTACCTGGTGTATTTAGCCATCACTGGCTAATATCAGTAACACTGACGGCCTTGCACATTTGAAAGCTTCTGCATTGCCGAACACCAACATTGATATCTACATGTAACATACACCAGGGGCGCTTGAACCCACGGATGCATAAATAGCAAGCGGTTGCCACTTTTGGGGTTGCTAATTCCACCTGATCATTGCAAACACCCGGACAACACCCGGCATTGGAAGATGTAAGTTAGCCTCAACTGTCAGCTAGCTAGCATCACTTCATTATTCAATGATCTCGAGCCAACTTACATTTCCATCACTTTTCTGTAATCCCAATTCCTTTCTCGGTTGCTGGGGTGTTAGTTGAAACACTCTTCCTTGTATCTGGCTGGGGTGTATTTAAACTGCAAGTGTAGTAGGAGGAAAATGTACCTCGTTAACGTTAAAATGTGAAAACCACCAAGTCACTAGCCTCGCGTGGCTTTCGAGTAGCTCTCGCGTTATGACGCAGATTTGGTCAAAGTCTCGCGCTCGATGTTTCTAGAGCTTCCACAACAACCACATGCTGCAAGGTGCTAAGAGGAGGACAACCATCTATTTCTTCCCCAGTGTAGTTCTACTAATTCTAATAGTAATACTAGTTCTAATGTATTCCCAATATTGTTCAGTATTCGCTCTGCTCAAGTAAATCAATGGTAAGGCGAGTCCCTTGACAGTTGACAAGTAATGCAATGGCAAAAATGGGTAAAACTGCATTGATCTGGTTGTAACAACACAATGTGATCAAAACATTATGGTTATTTGGTTTCCGTGTCATGTTTTTGCTTACATTTCCAGTTACCAACCAAAATAACTCCTTCCTCCTACTCCTACATTTTAACTCCTCTAAAAAGGCATAACACTGCTAAATGATCAATCAAACACATGGCTATTTGGAAAATGATTGGGTGAAGTTTAAACTAAAATGGTGGGGTTGGTCTGGGCATGCTATATGGCAGGGGTCAGGAACCTTTTTGGTGGAGAGAGCGCCAAATTTTTAAAAATAAATTTTCATGAGAGCCATATCATTTTAAAAACACTGAATTAATAAAATATATATCAATAAATAAAAATACTTTTATTTATAAATACAGGACGATTCCATATTTCAAGGGATGGTTGGCAACCCTAGATAAGTAAGAGACATATACAGTTCCCAAAAGAGCCACATGTGGCTCTAGAGCCATAGATTCCTGACCCCTGCTATATGGTCTGTTGGTGATGGACCGGGTGACATGGGCTGCTGTGGGAGACCATGGCCTGTGTGTGTGTGTGTGTTTTTTTTAAAGAGTCGGGGTGGCGGAGGATTGCATGTTAGCTGTGTGCATTGGACTTGGTCAACCATGTGTGTCAGGGTCAGGGAGGAGGCTGCTAGTTGGTGAGGGCTGTAGGGTAGATTGTAGCTTAGATTGTAGCTTATGTGATGTGAAGTGGCACGATGAGGTTGTGTGTGTGTGTGTGTGTGTGTGTGTGTGTGTGTGTGTGTGTGTGTGTGTGTGTGTGTGTGTGTGTGTGTGTGTGTGATGGTGTTAGAAGGCATTCATTCAGTGATGTGGGTGTGGATCATCAGTTGGATATAGGAGAATTTTACCTGAGGCCTAGCTAAATGGCACAAGTCCTTTTTTGAATTATTTATTTTTCTTACAGATGAGTGAGTGAATGTCACAATTACTTCTCATCACTGGCAGTCAGTCCCAGTCAACACGAGCAGAGTCCAGTCAGTTATCATCAACCATGTGCTATGCATGGAAGTGCTGTGGGGAGGGACCCCCTTGTACATTTCAAAGTGGTTCGTGCACCCCCAAGTCACTAGCCTCGTGTGGCTTTCCAGTAGCTCTCGCGTTATGACGCAGCTTTGGTCAAAGTCTCGCGCTCGATATTTCTAGAACCTCCAATGGTCCACATGCAAGGCGCAAGGAATGACAGCCATCTATTTCTTTTCCAGTGTAGTTCCACTTAACTAATGTATCACCAATATTTTTCTGTGTCAAGTAAATCAATGGTAGGGCGAGTCCCTTGACATTTGACAAATAATGCAATGACACCCCTAAGGGAACGTTTTGGTGTGCTGATGGCCACACAAGTATGGCTTCACTGCACAAATTATCACACATTATGCTGAGTCATTTTGGGGAATCCTCATTTACAATGGACCTGATGTGTCTTTCAGTATGCAATTATCCATAAAATTATCCGTTAGTCCTATACTTAATGTTCTTGAATAATGCATAAAAACCCACATATCCGCCATTGCTCTATTCAGTTCTACGCAGCCCAGTTTGGGAAACCCTGTCGTAACCATGTGGTATGCATGGAAGTGCTGTGGGGAGGGGCAGGGGCAAATTGTTTCTGACTTGCCTGTCTTTGTCGCCTCTGTGTTGGTGGCGTGTCAGAGATGTTCCTTAATGAGTCACACACCTTCATGACTACCGGCCGCAGCTCTCCCTTTTCTCCATTTTCTA
The DNA here is from genome assembly GCF_034702125.1 of Engraulis encrasicolus. Taxonomy (NCBI): domain Eukaryota; kingdom Metazoa; phylum Chordata; class Actinopteri; order Clupeiformes; family Engraulidae; genus Engraulis; species Engraulis encrasicolus. The sequence continues at coordinate 54,619,458 of NC_085866.1, forward strand.
TGTGTACCGGTAGTTCAGTGGTTCTCAAATGTTTGCTGTGGGTACGTCATTTTGGACTAAACAATATTTTCGCCCAGGCAATTTTTTGTTCATTAATATTTCTAGATTTTCCATGAATTTTTTGTTTGCTAATAGGCCTATTGCTAGAAATATACAGGACAGCAAATATATTAACCATACAAGTGAATTAGGCTTACTAACCAAAATATGGAATTATGTTAGATGTTAACCTATGGATTTCCTGTTTTTATGCAATGTGCCTTTTGCCCCCCCACCCTCAGCCCCCCCAGGGTCCTGACTAGGGCGGTCCTAAACGATTAGTTTTCTCCCGATTAATCTAATCAACTATTTTTTTTCGAATAGCCCATTAGTCAAACGATTAATTTTTCAAGTACTCTAGCACTTTAATCTTCAAGGAAATTGGGAAAAAAGAAAGAAACCGTAAAAATGAGGTCCCTGAGCTCACAATGAGCTTTAAATCATGATAGTAGCTTATTTACTCTGAGATACAACGTCCAATTTATACGTGCTGGGCAATTTTAGGTTTCAATAAAGTAATAAAGCATTAGTAAAGTAAGTAAAAAAGCATTGAATTAAATGAAATGATTAGTCGACTATTAGTCGACTATTTATTAGTTGATTAATCGTCCCAGCCCTAGTCCTGACCTGACCCCCGGCCATCTTTTTTTTTCTCTCTTTCAGGCGACACAGTGTGCACCCCCAGCACAGATCTGTGCGTGAAGGCTCTGTGTTGAACTTGGAGCGCATTTGTCAGGTATGCCCTTTATAGGGGGAGAAAAACAACTACAAAACTGTTTCACTACAAAACTGGATCACAGTGTTTCGTGTCCAAAACACTGCATTCTGCATTGAAGTGCAACATGCTTGCAGTAGGCTATGCATGTTTTTTAATGTCCAATCCAATGCAATCAGTGCATTTTATTAGCTGTAATACTGCAGTACAATGCAGGATTTTTCCCAAGAGGTAGATTAAATTGCCTGTTCAGTGGAGGTCTGGAGGTTTATGGTGGTGGGCCAGTAGTGTTGCCGTCAGTGTTGCTAGCGCTTTGGTGCGTGCATCCTTGCTGCATTTCATCGGAATGATCGTGCAAATGGGATTTCCCAGGCTACACTGTTGGCCTTTTATCATGAGAGGGGTGCACTCATACTCAGGCAGCATCTGTAACAGGTCTTCTTGTGTGCAGTCCACCATTCGGGTCTCGAACTAGCAATCTCACAGCAAACTTATGGGAGGCAGACATGCTAGTGAGCTAAATCACAGGCTGCTTGATTACTTGCCAGCGCATCTGTATGAGGCTTCGGGAGGGAGGCAAACTAACGTTCTGCAGCCTAACTCTTTTCAATGCATCATAATTCATATTCTGAAGGTTGTTGTATTCCATGCTGTGTGTGTAATTTGTAGAGCCAGAAAAGAGCTTTCAAACAACACCTTAGACATCTTTTTGTGACTTACACTAACTGATATAATCAAGGCTGAATGTATAGTGTCCTACCCTCATATGTAAACCTTTGCTTGTCTGTTTCTCCCTTAATATTGGTGTCAGATTCACACAAATGCAGTTCTGGGGTGCCACCTTGCTACTAAACAGGCACAGCAAGTATGATTGAAATCTGTGTCGGTCGGGTCCCAAAGTGTCTGATTTCACGTGAAATGACCCAAATTGTGTTTTGAACATCATGTGATGCTAAAGGGTTTCATTTTAAGTCCAACCATTTCATTCAGGGTGTAGTTGTTTCAAGTGAAAGAGGGAAAGTAGAGTTGGCAAGCTGATAGTAAGTTAACATATGCTGCAGCAGCAGGAACTCTTGTTTTAAATTATTAAATTGATAACAATTTTAAAGGTGTCGTGCAGACACAAAAATAAAGACACAATGTCCTGCCTGTCCAGAATTCAACAAATTGCTGATTATGTAAAATATTTGCTTGACATTATCTTATGAGCAAGCAGGATGGTTAAGGAGATGTCTTATTTTAGCTTTCCCGTCTGTTCCAATTTTATAAAGTCTTGGCGCTGAAACACACTATTAAGATGGGCATATGGGACTCCAAGCATCTCCCTGAGTCACACAAGTACATTTATAAACAAGGCATTAGACACAGCCACTTACTGCCTCATGCCACAGCTCAAATCTGCCTGAAAATAATGAAGATGCTACTGTTGTTATGACCGTTTGCATACACAGAGTTTGCGGGGGGCAGGAGGGGGCATTGCTATACTTGGTTTTAAGGATGCCGTCTTTTGTTTCGCCTGCCGCCACTCCCAGACTGACAGCAGTGTGGGGGAATCGTTGCGAAAGGGCGTAAGTGACTGGAAAAAACTAAGCACCAAGCTGGAAATACATGCAACTTCTCTGGCCCATCAGAACTGTATGACTAAATGGGACAACTTCAAACAGAGCACATCTGGAGGATCAATAGCTGCCAAACTGTCCGAGAGCCACGATGCTACTGTTTAGAAGAACAGATTTGATCTTTTCAAGACTTAAACGACGGTGCTTACCTGCATGCATGGTGCATGGTTATCAGTGAAACAGTTCTGCGGAGACGACAACATATCTGTACCTGAGCATGTGAACAGTCAGTGTCAGACACCTACTGGTCCTGGAGCACTTGCACCTTAAAGAAAACGGGTCACACAACCCTCCACCTCTCTCGACAGTTTCCTGATAACGACGACTTTGGGCCACAGAGAGGAAACTGATGTAAATGCTGTGCAAATGTCCCAGAGTGACACCCCTGGATTCCAACAGCACTAGTATTTCCCAGTGCTGTATACAATAATTTGTGAACTGGACGGACGATTCAAGGGAGAGGCTGTTAAACTCTCACAGCCTGTGTAGCAGGGTTAAGATGAGACAAACATGGAATCCAACCTCTCATACAAAAGTATGCACAGCCTCTGAAAATTAACCATCACTTTGTTGGGGCAGAGATGGACCCTGTTAAAGCCTTCTCTATCAGCGAACATCTTCAGATTTCAGATTTCATTGTAGGACTAGGTGTTAAAGTCCCTCCATGTTCATGCCAAGTGACGGCTAAGTGAGATTTGACATTGATGACCATGTGGCGCCGCCATCGTTACACATCATCAGTTGTGTTCCCTGGTATCATTGGGTGTTTCGGCCATTTTCACAAGACACCCTCATCCAGGTCTGGCCCACCACAGGCTGATCAGACCTGTGTGTGTGTTGTACGGTGGCACAGTTTCAAAAAACTGTGACGAAAGCAGTATACCCAAATCTATAAAAGCTGCTGCCGCCGGCACTGACTCAACCACTTCCGAAAGATTTTTTTCTGCAATGAGAAGAATTTGGAATTGGCTACTGGTAATGGCAGCATAGTTTTCTTTGCTTGCTGTTCTTCACATCGACCGCAACATAACTGCCAAGCTGTCACCTGAGACGGTTGTGGACATTTTACGCAGGACGCAAAAAAGATGTTTACTTCTGCATTAGGTTAGACACTTTTTAAAGATAAATAGTCCTAGCAGCTACTGTGTACTGAATACATTATTGTACCAACTGGTGTTCAACATCATCTAAGCATGATAAAAGTTAAACTTAATGGTTGCCAGTTGTCAGTGTCACTTGTGCCATCATGCGTAATGCACTATGTGGGTTTGCTGTGTGTGTGCCCGCACGCATCCGCACATGGCCTAATTATCCCCCCCCCATGCAAGAGTGAAACTCTGCCCATGACCGCTTGGCTCAGAGGTCATGTTTACACTAATCACTTGAAGTGACCCTTTTTGCTCAAATGCTCATATCTGATCTATGCGCCCCCTATGTAAACCGCTAAAAAGCACATGAATTCCGATCTTCTCAGATCAGATACAGCCCGTTTCCAAATGCGGATTTTAATCAGATATGAATCGGATATATGTGAATGTGTATTCGGTGTAAATAGTCAGATTGGATATGTATGAACGACCATCCAGGATCCTCTCAATATCCTTCTCAACGCCCCCCTGGGGGGCTGTAGAGCCCCCGCTGGGAAACAGTATTGTAGGTGAAGTGAGAGCCCCACCTGTGCCAGAAGAGCAACATCACTACGCTGCGCCCTGCTGGGCAAACATGGGAACGCACAAATGAGCAGACTGTCTTGACAACCCCTGAGGGGTCAGACCAGAGCAAGCCACCTCCTTTAAAACAGATGGCCTCCAGGTGGAAATCTGTAACTACCTTGTTGTAACACATTTTTTTGCAGCAATGTCAGCGAATAGGTGATACTCCTGCACACTCTATCCAGAAAAATGGAAATGCTTCGAGAGTGTTTCTCTATGGAAAAGATTGTACAACCCAGACAGCACGAAGCATCTTGCCGACGTTGGCTATTGGGCGGCGACATCGGGGAAACGTCGAGGCCTTTTTTGCCTTATAATCGTCATGCCAATTAGGTTGGTTTTAGATCGGCAAAATAGCGGCAGAAAAGACGGTTTCCTGCCATGGTTTGCCGATGGTTTGCCAACTTAACCCCAACATCGGCAGTACGACGCTTTGCCGATCAATTCCCTGCAGTTCCCTTCCGATGGTTTGCCAATGGTTTGCCAACATAACCCCAACCATCGGCAACGCGACGTTTTACCGAGCAATTTCCTAATGTTTCCTCCCGATGCTTTGCCAACTTAACACCGACCATCATCTGACAATGTCCCAAACACAGTTTGCCGATGGTTTGCCAACCTAACCCCGACCATCGGCAACGCGACGCTTTGCAGATCATTTGAAGACCCCAAAACCAAAAGCCAGCGCCTGCTTGCTTGCAACCTGAGCAGCGCGAGCTCTGTTTGAAATTATTTCAGTTGTCAAGGGAACGAACATTTTCCGTTTACTTTAGTGGACGTCGCAGCAGTAGTATTAGCCACCGCAATCGTTTTTAGTTAGGCATTACCATTATTTCTGTTGAAATGTAGGTTTCAGCATTACAATTCAGGCTTGATTAAACATTAAATTAGGTTGCTGAAATAAATCTCTTCACCTGTCATGCTGTCTCGAATGACTCCTCATCGAGTTCTAATCGGATATCCGAACCTCACTTTTCTTACCGTTAGCAAGTTAGCTAACGTTCAAACGTACCCAGCAACAGGTGAGTTTTTGTTTGGTTTTATAAGTTATAGTTTGAGATGTCACATTGTATGTAGGTCGTGTGTAGTCTAACAGCGTTTTTTTATTGTAATACAAATGTAGGCATACTGCTCCCGTAATCAAGTTTCCTGCTGGAGTCGGGCTGTTGATTCTTGTCTAGCCCATGATGACTGGTTGAAAGGACATTACAAAATAGGCTACGGTATGTAACACAACGATTTTCTTTGTTGAACTTGCAATGCACAGGAAACACACACCACGTGAAGTGAGATAAAATAATATTGCATCACATTCATAGCCCTTACTATAAGTAAGTTTAAGAACTCCTGAGTTCATAGCCTTCACTGCAATGTGTTTGCTCTCGTTTCACAGTCAATTCACCACAAGTCAAAATCAGATCAACAGACAGGGACATCGGCCTTCTCTTGGGAATATGCCAGATATGCCATAACAAGAAAAAATGGTAAGTCTATCACTACATAAGATCCATAACAAAATACTATTAGTTAAATCTTAAATGTGACCTGGTGGTATTATTGCGTGAATGCTTATGTTGCACACTTAATGAATAAGGTCCTCAAGTGTGTAGAGTTTCGCTGAGTTCGTTGTTTATTTACATTTTCCTCAGCATAACTGTACAGCTGACACCGCTGCCTTCTGTATCATAACAAAGCCTGTCACTTCCACGTTTCGTTCTTCTTATGTGACCGAAGTCACTGGCTACTGCACCAGAGAGAGTCTCTGCACTCATTGCTGGTCCTATGATGCCATCTATTGGCGAAAACGTGCAACAGCATAATTAAACTAAAAGAACTTCTGACTGGACAACAAAAAGACAGGGAATGAGAATAAGGGAATAAGAAAAAGACAAAAATGGGGGGTCCACTACACTTGCATACAAACTGATTGTGATGCTGTCACTCATTTTCTAGTCTATATCTTGGACTGAAAAAGGATTACATTATTATGTTTTCAGGTGTTTTGCCCCTGCGGTTGTGAAGAGGATGCTGTGGAGGTGGCAGCATGAACGTGTCACACAGACATTGGCTAAACTACTCGGTAGGTACAACGAAATAAAATAAACCACCCCCTCAAACCCTGTTTATGCTGCACTGTACCTATTATAACCAGTTTTTATATAGACCATTATTTGAAATACTATGAGAGCCTTTCTGTTAGGATACTGTACAGCAGGGATGGGCAACTGGAGGCTCGGGCGCCACATGCAGCCCAACTTCTCACTTTAAAAAAAAAAAGAAAAAGGACAGTTTTTAACCCCCTATAAATCAATAGTGTAAGCATTCCGGTATAAATAAACAAAAAGTGAAGTATCCTTTTGTAAATTCTCTCAAGTGCGTGGTGATGTGGTTGTGGTAATTAAAAATGTTGGCCCACCTTACAATGAAAGTTGCCCACCCCTGCTGTACAGCCTACATCACTTGTACATGTCCTTACCAAATAGGACACTAGCTAGCTAAATGTAACTAATATGGTATTGTGAAAGTTATATGCCTAAATGTAAACCATAATATTAAATTGTGATGGACAGAAATCAACTAAACCAACATATTACATTGTGAATGTAGTTGCGCAGTGATACTGAGACCGACTTATTCCTGTCTTTATTTGCCAGGCTTCTACACTTGCCCTCAGAGTTCACATATGGTTAAGTGCACAGGTGGCCAGCCAGGTTCAGACTGATACTGGTAACAAGAGGAAAACATGCTGATTGGTAAGTGAGATCCCTGCTGAAAAAAATCCACACAGCACAACAAGTAAGCCTATTTTGTGGTATCAAATGTAAAATGTAAGTTTCATCAAAAAGTTGTAGAACACATCTGAATAAATTGCAGGCCATCAAAGTAGTGAATGGGCAGGGAAAACACAACCAGTAGGCTTATGAATTACTTTGACTCAGCACAGCACAGCAGATGTGATGCTACCATTCCTTGGGAATATGACACAGAGGTCTGCTATTCCATTGTAAATATTGACTGGAAATGTTTGTGTTTCAACTGTTTAAAAACATTGGACTCAGGGGAAAAAAATCTCTAGGTGTATATAAGTGAAAGCCCACCTTTGTCATTGTGACACAGCACACAAGTATACACTGCACACAACAAAATTGCATTTTATGCCTCACCTGTGCAAGGGTGCAGCCTACATTGGCATCCCAAGGGAGCAGTATGTTGCAGTGTGGCGGGAAGGTACCATGCTTGGGGTACCTCAGTCATGGAGGATGGAGGAGAGAGCACTGGTTAATTACTCCCTCCACCAACCTGGCGGGCTGGGAGATGAACCAGCAACCTTTGGGTTGTTCAGCCCTGGGCTACAGGACACCCTAACCGCTTACCAATGACTGCCCCACTTATCCATGACTATATAAAAAATACCACAGAGTAGCGAGTACACTTTTAAATTAAAAGGGTCAATATAGATGATAGACTTTTCATCCACAGGCAAGACTTAGGCTACATACAGTAGATGGTGAAATCCTGCTTACAAAAACTGTTCTCAATAAATAGTTGTAAACTTTTGACATGTGAAAGTCATAGCCTAAACTGTAGGGTATGTTCTCATGTAAAGGGTGATTTTCACATCCAGCCTTATGTAGACCTCCTTGCATCCAGCCCATGTTCACAGATTTTTTTTTTTCTCCTGCAGGAATGATTCAACGATGGACATTTTGCTTAATTGTGGAAAAAATAAATGGAAAAACGTCTATGATTTCTTGTGTTTTCATTGGTGAGGCATATGGTGAAGCAGGAAGACCTCAAATAAGGCGGAATTCCACTGCAGCGGTGAGAACATTCAGACGTCTTTTTGTTTATGGAAAGAGCTGATTTTCTGGCATGCTACGTGATTTTGACATGCTAGTTTCATAACTGCAACCTAAAATCAGCTGTTCCTCGAGACGTCCGGATGCTTTCCTCGCGCAGATGGGGTACGTCGAGTAGGTCGTAATTAAGTCGTAATTAAATCGGTTAAACATTGGCTCATGAGCGGATATAAGGCGGGCAACCGTCGGCTCATGGTAGGACTATAAATAATTATATCGGCATAACGTTGGCTCCCCATCGCCTGTCGCCTATTTGCCGACGTCTGCCCAACATCTTGCCGATGAGCAAACGGTCCTTTCAAAGACGTCGTGCCGATGTATTTTACATCGGGCAAAAAGCATCTTGCCAACGTTGGCAAGACGTAAGTGTGCTGTCTGGGAAGTAGGCTATGGTGCTATAATAGCTACATTTATGATCCATCTCTTTCTCTTTTCCTCCCTTGCCTTGAACTGACGCTCCTGGTCACTCAGGCTTCTTTTTTTAGGGCAAACCCAAACATGACCAGCCAGATCATGTTTCGGTGTAACACAGCACACCTGTCGCCACTGATCGCACCTCTTCTTGCGCCGTGGAGCCTGTAAACCAGGGGTGGGGCCTATAGGCTATGTTTTGGGCCATATGCGACCCTTGAGGCCATTTCATCAGGCCTCTGATATTTTGATAATGCAGCTTCACATGAAATATGAAATATTTTGTAAATTTTTGTAAAGGAATCTTAGAAACTACATTTGCATTAGAAGTTATATTCAGGGGACCTAGAGAAGGTGGGGTCTGATTTAAAGGTGACTGCCTTCAATATGGGCCTTAAGTACAGCGGGGAATCCTGGTTTGTGTTCTACGACCCTTGGAGGACTTAAACGACCCTGGGAGGAATTTGAAGTGTCCCCTCGAACGAAAAATGTACCCCAGTCCTGCTGTAAACCTACCGGTACTACTCAAATATATAGGCCCTACTCAAAAAAGAAAGAAGTGTCATATCGTAGCCTGTCAACCAGGGCAACTGTGCGTAATCCGGGGACGCAGCCTAAAGGACTATTGAGATGGGAAGGAAAGTGGTGACGAACTTCCTGCTCCGTGTTTCACCGAAGAGGAATTTCTAAGTAAACAAACCGAATGGCGTGGGAATAAATTATTCGGCATAACGACAAGCGACGGAGCGGGGCGAATATGTGCTTCCATCAGCTCCGTGCTTTAGAAGCGTGCTTGCTATGCCGCACTGTGTGACACTGTTGTCGTATTTCCCAAGGACGTGGGATTTAGGAAGACACAACTCGATGGGTCGATATATTTGCCTGGGATACACAGTGAAGTGCAAGGAGGCGGAATCATAGTGGAATGTTGGCGACGAATTTTGATCGCTTTTGTCAGAGCTTTTATTGATCCTGTTTTATCAGAATACACCAGAATACTGACCAAATGCAGCACTGGTCGGATGTTTTCATGGAATGGAAGGCTTTCCCTGGCTGTTGTAGTTTCTCCCCACACAATCAGATCCCGTCTGATTCTGTCGCTACAATAGGTGAGAGTATTTTCTTCTGTAACTATGTTACTGACAGGCCTGGTTGTGATTCTATTGTCCCAAGTTAACATCAGTCACATCAGCTAGGTCGAGCTGTCAACGAGATTAAAGACCATTTACATGTTCACGCGTATTTACATGATGTCACCCTCTTTTCTCTAAACAGGACGATATAACTTCAAAATAAGTGGAATATATGGGATCACAAGGTAATATTTGAATGTTTGACGAAGTAATTCAGAAATGAGCGCCACAAAGGTCTGATTCATCAATGATGTGTGTGGGATAGCGACGGGCGGCGAGGAGAGGAGAGCTTCCTTTGTTTGTACACTGAGAGCAAGAACAGCTGATCGCTGTGCTGCAATTCCGCGACCGCCTGTTGGCTTTGCCTTTTTCCTGCAGCTATAACAAAATGCGACAGCATGTCTTATGGTCATGCAATGACAACAAATGCGATTCACCTGATTTTGCCTACCAGTTTCACACTCACATGCCAGAATGACATCGACTGACACGTGAGAGGATTATTAAATATACCCCCCCCCCCTCCTCTGTGTACTTGTGGCTTTGTTCACGCTTTTACTCAGCTGACATTGTGGAATGATGACGGAAGTGCAACAGTAGCCTGTAGGTGTACACGCTGCGTTTAATCACCCAGTTTCGCTTGCTGTACTTTTTGACAGCGTAGAAAGGGGAGTGGAACGTTTTCGTTGGGTTGTTGTAAGTATGGTAATTCTTGACGGTTTGTTGGTATTAGAAAGATTTAATCGCCACGGTAGAATAACCACCCACGAGTGTCATGCTAGTATGGCTATTAGCTCGCTGCATCATCACTACACAAGCATGCCCCCAGTAGATTGTCGCCTAACTTACTGTTGGGTTTCAAAATAATTCTGCACCAGTTGTAGATCTGTTTACCAATTACCAGTATTCCCCTTAAGATGGCCTACTGGGTGTTAAGTTCCCATAATCATGTTTGATTATACTGAATGTAGTCTGGCTGAAATATTTTCTGTGCATGCTTAACCATGAGGCTGTCATGCTGTCTTGTAACCCCCACTCCCTCTTATCATCGCCTACTTATTAGTTGGGATTGCCATAATGGTTTGAGAGTGGATCTTGGGGTGTGGGTTTGAATCCCACCCTTACCAGCGAGAAGAATGTGTGGTCTTCTTACACCTTCATCCATTTCTGAAGTGAACAGTGCACCCAATACAGACCCACATTGGTCCAGGGAGTGTAACCGTCTAAGCAACTGTATTTGTCATTAGGCCTACATAAAACTGTCATAGCATTTGTAACAACAGTAATATGAACATGTCATTATTCTTCCTCCAACCTGTCCTCTCCTGTCCTCCACAGTGTCATCGGAGGAGATGAGTGTGCGAGCGGGCCAGGGCAGTGACGAGGTCCTGGTGTCGCAGGCGGTGTGGGACTACCTGGCGGCCGCCGGCCGGCGATGGCTGCTGGACTTCGAGGAGAAGCAGGGCCTGAGCGTGGCCATGGTGCGGAGAGGGGAGCGCGGGGGCTGTTGTGCTGTCAGACTGCAGCCCTTAGCGGAGGGCAGTAGTGGCAGCAGCAACAGCAGCCACCGGGGAAGAGCTGCCAGGGGAGTGGAGCAGGGAGCCGTCATCTCACCAGCCACACGCAAGGCCTTCATTGACCTGTGCCGCAGCGCCCGCAAGGAGATGACCAAGGTGTGTGTGTGTGTGTGTGTGTGTGTGTGTGTGTGTGTGTGTGTGTGTGTGTGTGTGTGTGTGTGTGTGTGTGTGTGTGTGTGTGTGTGTGTGCGCTAGTGTAACTAGCAGAGTTGGCGTGGAACGTTAGTAAACCTCCCTCCCGTACAGTGACTATGTCGTTGGGCTGGAGGACTGGTCCTTAAGTCCAGCGGTATCGTACTGTGACTCCAATTTCCGGACCGTTGAAGTTGACGAGGTGACAGGTTCGCGTCCCCGAGGGGGACGGACTGTGCAGAAACACCTCTGTCACAGTGGTGCCGTTGACCCGGAATGGGAGTGAGGTTTAAGGGGGAGAGTGTAACGGAGGCTAACTAACAGAGTTGGCGTGGAACGTTAGTAAACCTCCCTCCCGAAAGCCTCATACAGTGACGATGTCGTTGGGCTGGAGGACTGGTCCTTTAGTCCAGCGGTATCGTACTGTGACTCCAATTTCCGGACCGTTGAAGTTGACGAGGTGACAGGTTCGCGTCCCCGAGGGGGACGGACTGTGCAGAAACACCTCCGTCAAACTTGTATGTTTTGTTGAGTGTATAATGTGACAGTGATGGGGTACCTACAGTGAGTCCAATATGTATTTGATCCCTTGCTGATTTTGTTGGTTTGCCTACTAACAAAGACATGATCAGTCAATAAATGTTATGATAATATGTATTCTAATATGGAGAGACAGAATATCAAAAAGAAAATCCAGAAATTAACTTAAGAGAATATATATTAATTTATTTCCATTTCATCGAGCAAAATAAGTATTTGATCCCCTGCCAACTGATTACAGTTCCGGGCCCACAGACCAGATGGGCACTTCCGATCAACTTGTCATCTGAATTAAAGACACCTGTACATACTAACATGCATAAAAGACCCATTGAATCAGCAGAATCAGTCCATAGTATGAGTGAATCAGTCACACTCCAACCTCACCAGCATGGGAAAGACGAAAGAGCGGTCAAATGATACCAGGGACAAGATTTTAGACCTGAACAAAGATTAAATGGGCTGCAAAGCCACAAGAAAGAGACTGGGTATTAATGACCCAGCTGTTGATGCATTTCTTCCAAAATATGAGGAATACAAAATGACTATCCATCAGGCTGTCTGGGGTTCTATACAAGATTTTACCTTTTGTAGGGATTTGATAATCATGAGAACAGAAAGAAAGTACCCTAGACCTGTACGGGATGAACTAGGCAATGATATCAAAGCTACTGGGACCAAAATCACTGAGAAAACTACTGGTAGCACTTAATGCCACAGAGGTTTAAAATCCTGTAGTGCACACATGGTACCTCTACTTCAGAAGGAACCTGTGTAGTCCCACCTGAGGTTCGCCAACGGACATCAGACTGGTTTAAGATATGATAAGGAGGTGCTGTAGTCAGATGAAACCAAAATCAAGCTGTTTGACATTAACATAATTCAATGTGTTTTGAGAAAGAGTACTGCTGTCTATGATCCCAAGAACACCCTCCTCACCATCATGCATGAAAGTGGTATCATTATGGTTTGAGGGTGTTTGTAGAGAGATGTAATGTGCAATCCTGAGTGCAAACATCCTTCCCTCCACCACTACACTGAAGGGTGGGCCATTTTTGGATCTCCCAACATGACAATAATACACAACATACAGTCAAAGCAACGAAGGAGTGGCTCAATAAGAAGCATATTAAAGTCATGGAGTGGCCTACAGTCTCCAAATATTAACCCTATAGTAATTCTATGGAAAGAACTGAACCTCCCATTTGCCAAGCTACAGACCACAACCTGTTAATGTTTTAGACATAATATGCAAAGAAAAATGGGCAAAAATATTTTCTACTATATGCACAAACATTGTCATCAACTAAAAGAAGCATCTGACCTCAGTACTAGACAACTAGGGCTTTGCCACAAAGCACTTTATCTTCTTTAGCTAGAGGGGTCAAATACTTATTTGCCTAAATTAAATACAAATAAATTAAAATATATTATTTTAAGTTATTTTCCGGAATTTCTTTTTGATATTCTGTCTCTCCATGTTTGAATACACATTATCATAAATTTATAGACTGATCATGTCTTTATTAGTGGGCAAACCGGCAAAATCAGCAAGGGATCAAATACATATTGGACTCACTGTATATTCGGAAGCTGCAATCCATCCAGATTAGATATTCTAAATGACCTGTTTGTCCAGTTAGTGCACTTCGACGGGTAACATTTTAAAAATTTGGCACAGGATTGTAGCTTCTGAATCCAGGTTTTCCAACATTTGCTGTGCATGTATTTGTTTAGTTTGAATTGCACATCTGGTGCCTGGTGTAACACATTTTCAAATCCTATGTGTAATGTCAGTTTACATACAGTTTACATTTGACACTACAGTAAATTGCTTGTGATATGACTTGATTTGACTTGAAGGCGGAGGGTGCCCAGAAGCGCAAGCGCTCTCTGCTGCCGTGTGTGGGAGGGCTGGAGCTGGAGCCTGGGGAGGGTACCCTGCTCTCCTCTCCCCCTCCTCCCCCTACACCTCCCCCGCCTGGGCCGCCCCTGTCCCGACGCTCCCAGAGGCAGCAACAGCAACGCTCCAGGAGGAGTGGGGACGTGGTGGCCTGTTTAGGGTGCCTGGGACCTCACGAAGCCCCAACACCAGCACCAACCGTACCAACACCACACCCTCATCACCCTCACCCGCACCCCCACCCCAGGACAGAAGTCCAGGTCCGGGCCGAGCTAGTAGCCAGCCGCATGGTTGGTGCTCCAACAGCTGCGTTGGGCATTGGTGGGAGCAAGGAAGAGATGTCCACCACAGCCACCATCAACTCCATCACCACCTCGAGCTCCACCACACCCAGCATCTGCAGCGGCATCAGCAGCAGCAGCTGCCCCATCTGCATGGGAGAGATGGTGGATAGGACCACGCTAGAGAGGTGTGTGGATGTTGGATGTTGTATTAACGGTATTTTTAATAGTGAAAGAGACGTCTTTTGAATTGTAAGCTTGCAGGTTTAAATCCAATTAGGATGTGACCCAGAGTAAGGCAGCTAGTTGCTTCAGAGTGTCTAACAACAAAACGGGGACTGTACACCAATTACCAATTCCCTGTAATAAAACTGAGTCGCTTTGAATAAAAGTGTCAGCTAAATATAATGCTGTGTGTGCGTGCGTGCGTGGGTGTGCGTCAGGGCTTGACTTTAAATTTTTTGCTCTAGCACTGTTACTAGTGGTTTTCCCAAGTCACTAGCAATTTAGCCTTTCTGCCAGCCAGAGGTTTGTTGTCAGTTTTTTTTTCTCTTTACAATATTCTTGCATTTTATAAAAACAATTGATGCAACTACTGTGATTAGTCATACCAAAGAATACGTTACAAAGTAGCTAGTGAGACAGACATTTTTACTAGCTACAGGCAAGTTTTACCATCATTTGGCAGGTTGACAGGTCCCAATGTCAAGCCCTGGTGTGCATGTGTGTTTTAGTTTAAATTTCACATTTGGTTTCTGCAGCAGCTGGTGACATGCAGTTTCACTCCTCTCTGTAACAATTGTTACTAACATATTGCACTGCCAAACAGTAGGCCTTAAGGTACACTTTTCCTTTGATGCTTGCCAGGTGTGGCCACACATTCTGCCGTGTGTGCCTGGAGCAGGCGTTCCTGGTGAAGCGTGCCTGCCCCGTGTGCCGCCTGGTATACGGGCAGCTGATCGGCAACCAGCCCGCCAACGGCACCATGATGGTGGAGAGAGACCCGGACGCGGAGTTACCAGGACACGAGGGATACGGCTGCATATGCATCGTGTACAGCTTCCCCCCTGGACTGCAGGCGGTGAGTAGACACGGAAAATTGGCTCATCACTATGGTTATGGTTATGGCTAGTCATTCCTAGAGTTACCGGGACACAAGGGATACAACTGCATATACATCATCCTGACTATGTGGCTTTCTTTCTCAGACCCCATTGAGCTTTCCCCCCTATAAACCATGAATTAAGTGAAAAGGGAGTTTTTCCTCACCACCCCTGTTGCCATAAGGGGCCACATCTCTGCGTTTCCCTTTCAGTGTGACTATTTATCACTTATCCTGGGCCCAACCTCTGTGGACCTTATGCCTCTACAATCTCTATTTATGTCCTCTTTAAACTTATTTCATTTCTCCACATCTACTCATTTACCTATCTACTTATTCTCTCTGTTCCGTCTAGCTTCTTCTTTTGTCTTCTTTCTATTCTTTCTTGTTTCTGTCTCTCCTTTCTGCTTCACTTTTTATTTTCATCTTTAACATTGATGTTTCTCCATCTGTTAAGCACTTTGAGCTGCATGCCTTGTATGATATTGTGCTATACTATTACAAATACAGTTATTATTATCATCCACTGTAGAGGTTTTTAGACTCAGGGGGTTGGAGGTGAAGCAGTGAAGAATGTGTTAAAAATGTTTCTCAGAGAGTTAGGTAGGGGGATACGGCTGCACATGCATCGTCTGCCTGTTGTCTAGGCCACCGCTGCTGACAACTACCCCTGTCTATTTATCTACTCACCACTTGCAGTCAGCGGGGCAGCTGTAGAGAAATCAGCAGCTGGCGCATCGTCTTGGCCAGACTAAGCTCGTGTGAGCTATATGGCAAGTCTACCTCTTTAGTCCAGTAGCACATGTACGCTACTGTATGTGTCAGCTGTTCACTAAATCAGCCGATTCTAATTCACACAGCTCATCGATCAGGAAAAGCGTCAGTTCCAGTACATAGCGTGTATTAGCCACACAGGTAGAACTTGTGACTGTTTGTCACTGGAGTGTAGCCTTTGACTTGCACAGCACCACCGGTATAGAGGCTGGAGTGAAATCTGCATAATGATTAAAAGGTAGCGGGAGATCAATAAAGTGATCTGCAGTGAACTGCACATCACATTACAAAGCACTGGGATGGATTTTCTGGTCAGGCCCTGTGTGATCTTTGGCCACTCTTTCAGTTCTTTATAACAGCTGAAAACAAACTGCTGAGGAGATGCTTGCTTAATGACCCGAGTCTAAGCAAATGTTTTTTTAACGGCGGAGAGAATTAAGCTGTTGCATAAATTGAAATCAGTTTCTAAGCAACAAAAGACTTTTGGATTTAATGAAAACTCAAATATTTAAAACTTCAGTACAGAAACAAGTAGCAGTAATTCAATTCTTAGGAACATGCCTGCATGGAATACCACACCTATTGTATGCCTTGTCTTGTCTTATTCTTCTGTGAGTGGAGCATAGGGCTTCTACTAACTGCCTCCAGACAACACGATCGTCTTTTCCTTTTTCCTTTTCCTTTTCCTCATGGCTTCATTCCAGGTGGTGTTCATTTTCTGAAGTTCATCTCTGGTGGTTCTTCACCATGAGTCTCTGGGCCTTCTTCTGCGTCTTGTACCTTGGGGGTTCCAGTCGAGCGCTTGTGGTGTTTGACCCCGGCTTTCTTAGTGTGTGTCCGATTCATCTCCATTTCCTTCTTTTGATGGTTACTTCCAGTTGTTCCTGTTCAGTACATCTCCAGGGCTTTTTCTTGGTTATTTTGTTTGGCCACTAGATGACATAGATGTCTCAGCTTCTTGTTGATGAATGGTTGTAGCTTAGCCAATACCCTTGTTTGCGTTCCTTGTTTTGCATCCATACAAGAAAACGGTTTTGACACTGGAATTAAAAATCCTTAGTTTGGTCTTTAAAGAAATAGCTCTACTTCTCCAAACTTTGCTTAGGGTGGAAAACATTTATTGTGCGCTTCTCTTTCGGGCCATCACATCTTCCTTCGTTCCTCCAGATTCTGTAACTATGCTGCCAAGGTAGCATTTGTGGTCATCGTTATTTGCAGGGGTCTTAATTCTCATTTCTTTTGCTCGCATTGATGTTGAGGCCTACTCTTTCTGTGTTTCCCTTCAAAGTGTTTACTTTCTGTCTCTTATGCATTATTTTGTGGCTTAGCAAGCACAGGTCGTCTGCAAATTCTATGTCCTCTAACTATCTGGTTAGTGTCCATTGGATTCCTGTGTCATCTCTTCCATAGGATTCACGTGTTACCCAGTCCAGCAGGACGAGAAGCAGTAGGGGCTTACCAGGCAGCCTTGTTTTACTCCTGGTTTTATTTCAAAGCCTTGTGTTGTTGCTCCATCATGTATGACACTGGCTTCAAAACCGTCATAAATCACTTTGATGATCCTGACCATTTTGCCTGGCACGCCATAATGTCTCAGAAGGTGCCAGAGTGTGGCCTGGTCCACTAAATCAAAGGCACCATCGGGGAGGTGGAGTAGGACTTTGCACACTTCTTGTATGCCTAGTGGAAGCATATTACTGTCCCAGTTCAGCATTATTAGCTATCTAATTTACTTGACATAAGATGATCTAGAGTGAAATTGCCAAGATAGTTTGTTTTGACGAATTGTCTTTCATCAAGATAAGCAGAGCCCTTCTTATGGAAACATGTCAGTGTTAATAAAAAGTGTAACATGGAAAGTGTTTACTTCATGTTCTGAATCTGAAGAAATGGTTTTCAAACATAAAAACAGAGCTATTGGGTCAATGCAATTGCTTACCATGCAGCAAGACAATTTTGTCCAAGCCATTGAAGATGGCAAGAAAGGGAAATAGCCTCTTTACCAGAATGGAACCCGGGTCCCCGGTGTAATGGTACAATTTCTACTTGTACCAGGGAACCCCTAATGGAGACAACAATTTTGCAAATGTCTGCTACCAAAAATGATTGGAAATAACCACTTTAACAATATAGTGGGGCCTGTTGGAACAGTTTATTTGTGTTAAATTTGGGACATAAGAATGTTTTGTGATACCCGCCACCCCCCATATTCTGAAGCATTTTTTGTCCATTAATATTGCTACATTTCCTTTTAATAGTTTGTCTGCTAAATATTGCTCGAAATTCACAGGAAAAGCAAACCTCTGTGAACCATTCAAGCGAATACTGTTACTAACCATTTCATGGAATTTAGTTAGCTGTTAACCTGTTGATTTCTCGTCTCTTCTGTCTGCAACCCCCAAGCAAGTACTTTCACCAACCCCAGTTTGGGAACCACTGCAGTAGTGCATAGTGCTGTACTGTTTTACTTTGAGTGGGCCCCTTGGAAGTGTGCTGTGGACCCCCACGGGTCCCTGGACCCCAATTTGGGAACCACTGCACTAGCCTACTGAGCCTTGTCATCCCCTCTATGTCTGACTGCGTTATTCCTTTTTTTTTTTTTTTTTTTTTAAATACTTTTTTCTGGGCTTCTTGTGCCTTAATTATGATGGGATGGCGAAGATGTGACAGGAAAGTAGTGGAGGGAGAGAGATGGGCTGGGGTTGGGAAATGACCAGGGTCGAACTCGAACCCGGGTCCACATGTACTGTATATGGTACGGGTTCTCTATGCGATGCACCACAGCACCCCCCTGACTATGCTATTCCTACAACAGGAGGAGCACCCCAACCCAGGAGTGCGGTACCCGGGTACGGATCGTGTGGCCTACCTGCCCGACAGCCCCGAGGGGAACCGCGTGCTGGGCCTGCTGCGCCGCGCCTTCGAGCAACGCCTCATCTTCACTGTGGGAACCTCCATGACCACAGGCATGCACAACGTCATCACGTGGAACGACATCCACCACAAGACCTCCATATGGGGCGGCCCGCGCTGGTGGGTAGCAGGGCGCACTTGCATTCCTTCGTTGGGGTCTATCTGGGCCTATGGGGTCTATCTCTCTGTCTGAATATGGGTGGGATATCTTAAAATGTAACCTCATGGAATGACCTCCACCACAAGACCTCCATATGGGGCGGCCCGAGCTGGTGGGTACTGGGGCTCTTTTGTGTTTATTGGTTCGGGTCTCTCTGTCTGTCTGTTTAATTTTGTACTTGTACAAAAAAAAACAAACAACGTTTTAGTAAAACGTTGTAGCCCTATAACGCATATAATTCCACCAGAGGAACACTGTAATAGTCATGCTACCATAGTACTCCACTACTATGACAGTACACAGGGCCTCAATGCCAGTGATTTCAAAAGCACTGGCACACTGATCTGTGATAGGTCTGTTAGCGCATTAGGTCCAACCCCCTATGGGCGGGGTTGAAAGCGGTGGGAATAAGGCTTGTAGTCTCAACAGAAATCCACCTCTCTTACACTTCCTCCTACAATGATGCAAAATGACGATTTTTACATCATTTTAGGAGGAAGTGTTATGAGATGAATACGGATTTCTCCTGTCTCAGGGGGAATTGAGAGTGTTGCACGACCATTCAAAAGTATGACTGAGTGTCTAGCAATGGAAAGCCTAATGCAAATGGGTGGAGTGTCCCTTTAATGTTATTACCATATAATAACCAATTGACTTGCTGAAAAGCTTTGTGGGTGATTAGAATGAAAAAAGAGAATTCAAAATCCAGTCAGCCTCACAGAATAGTAATGAGCTATGAAGTGGTTTTGGTGATTACCAATCGTAATGTGCTCATTCATCAATGTCCCCACGTTGATAACCTAAATGAAAGATTCCGATGTCACATCATGAGCAAATTAAGCAAATTCAAGACGTGTTGGCAATTAATCTTCTTCAGGGAGCTCAGCCAGCCTTTTCACCACTTTGGTGGCTTTCGGTCTGAGCCTGTAATAGACGCACGCTTTTCCTCTGTCTTTTCATTTCAGCTTTGGCTACCCTGACCCCACATACCTGGTTCGAGTGACCGAGGAGCTGAGAGAGAAGGGGATCACAGCTGACTGACAGGTCTACATTTTTGGAGTACAAGCAAACAAATAATGAAACGTTCTGAGGAGTCAGGGGTGTTTGTGGGGCCGCTAGTTCTTGTTCTGTTCCAGGTCGACCACAATGAGCCCCCAACTGTGGCGGGGTTTAGTCCAGCACGGGACACGGCCTGCTTTTGATCCTCAGAAGATATTAAAGTATGCACATCCCACCTCGCTGAGCCCAGGTGCAGGACAAAGGCATATCTGACAATAGAAAAGGTAGAAGTCCGCACACTGCAGCTCCGCATTCAAGGTTTATTCAAGACATACGTTTTGACCTAGCAGGGTCTTCATCAGACATGTGCAGTGTGCAGACTTCTACTGTTTCTACTGCTTGTGATCTTCTGTTTCTGTTTCTGTCTCATGGCCTGGTCAGATGTCATGATGCCACTCATGGTCTGATGTCACCATGGCTTCAATGCAAACCACACATTTCTCCAGCGCCATGAAGGTGAAAGATTGGGGACGGGATGAGAAGCTCACGCCTCTAGTCCACATATTGACATGGGGTTTCCATCAACAGCCATCTATGGCACCAGTTCCATAATAACAAGGTGCTGTTTTATATCTCCAGTCTCGCAATTAAGAAACTGTGTAAATGTGAGGCCCTAGGATCTGGCAGCATCACATGATCACCGACAATCGTGAAGAAGGACAAAAAAGTCTTGAAAAAGAAAAAAGAAAGTTGTCTGACCCTGCCACTAGACAAATGTTTGGTCCCTCTGACTTGTGTTCTTACCAGCTATTTGAGTGATGTCATAACAAGTCTACATGCAATCTGGTGGTATGTCACTTCCAAAATTGACTATATTGCAGACTGCTTTGAACAGTTTGAATCCATGTTGTTTTCAGAAGCTGCTTTCAGACGTTGCACCCTGAATTTTTGTGATGTTTTCCTGGATTTCCTAACTGTTCCCCAATTCTCTCTCTGGTGTTCCTCCTACCACTATAGCTGATGTGGAGTTCTAGTGAAGTTCTATTCATAAGATTATAAATATAGCAAGTTTATCCCATATCATAACCACATAAAAACTACTCAAAGAACCTATAAAACCCCAAAGATAGTTAGCACACAAGGCTGATTGATGACACATCTGAGTGTTTCTGACTATTAGGGCAGCAGATGGCTAAATTGGAATGGAGGTGACTGGGGTTCCCAGTATTCTGCCTAGAAAGCTAAGCCTGCACATCCCTCATCCCAGGAGGCAATGGCAATATTATGGTCGTTTTTTAGACTGATAAGAAGGGGTCTGTTATTGAAAGGGTCCCTTTCTGCCTTCCAAGTATGAATGATCAGCCCTGATTTTATTTTGTTTTGCCGAAATTCAGAGTACAGGTCTGAAAGCAGCTTAAAGATTGTGAAGATTTTGTTTTGCACTTTTACGCTAATGCAAAGGTCTCTGCGCCATCAGAGGTGCATGTTAAGGACCTTCTTACTTTAAACATACAAAAGTAGTTGGTTTACTACCCTCCCTGTCTGGAGATTCAGTGATGTTATCTCCTAATTTTGAGACTGAGGCTGGTGGTATACTTCCACACATACACAACAACGTGTGCCTGTGTTAATGTTGGCAAAGAGTTCATGCTGCCAAGAGGCCGGCAGAACCATGATGGACGGTGTGCGAATGTCTATAGAAAACCTACAAGATTTTTATTCTAATTTTGCTTGGCCAATGTGCATGCATTGATCCAATGATCCAGTGTGTCCAGTTGCACAGGAGCCAGGCAGTCTGTATATGATGAGGAGATGGCACACCTCTCTCCCCGTTGTTTTGACCACATACTTCTGCTTTGCAGTGTGTGTGTGTGTGTGTGTGTGTGTGTGTGTGTGTGTGTGTGTGTGTGTGTGTGTTTGAAGTACACCACCCAGCCACTTGATGCCATATTGACAAGGCAGCAGGCAGTTAGAAGGAAAGAAACCACCCAGTTCAAGTAGAACTGCAATCAGCACTATCAGGCACTTTGCTCATTTAAAAAAATCACAGAAACAGAAAAGGTCACTAGGTCTTAGACCTGTAATAGAGATGACTCGATTTAGTTTTTTTGTTGTTTTGTTATTTTCCCCTCAGTTTATGTTCCAAGAGTGAGGCCGGAGGATGTTTATCAGTCACATATCTCCTTCCACATTCTCCTGAGTCAGTAGAGCTCCTGAAAGGCTGTTCTTCCTCCAAAGCCTTCACTCTGTCCTTCAGGGGGGTATCAGTGGGGGTATCAAGAGTCCATCTGGAGCTCTGGTAGCTCACGATGAAGTTTAGTTTCTTTCTTCCTGCTCAAAAGCTCTTTCCATTTGATGCACTTCTTGTTTCCAGATGTGTTTTGTGTTTATGTTTATGTTTTCTAAGACGTTGAACGTTTACATCAGAGGATATTGTATATGTTATATTGTATGTTTGTTTTTCTCCCATCAGATTTATAATATGATGTCAAAGTTTAAAGGGCATGTACACCACTTTACCAAATCAGATGCACAAAATGCTGAAATGCTTGTATGCGTTGCCCTTAAATGTTAGGTCTGGCAACGTACATGCTCAGTATAAAGAGTGAGAATAGTTACTCATGTTATCTTGAATTGCTTGAACCTTTCTTTTTGTGTTATGTCAGACAATGATAATCAGGAAACATATTTAACTTGCTGGTTCACAGTTGATGATTAGAATTGTGCCTTCAAAAGAAAGAGCAAAGTTCAGCGCATCAGCATCTCAACAAAGTTTATCAAAGAGCTGTTCCTGACTGAAAGTGTTGACTACTGTGGCGTTTGTAATCTGGTTGAGCATATCTCACTAGTAAAATGATAGTGTGCAAATATTTAGTCCATTATTTAGCTGCATTCAGATCTGGATGTGAGATCGTAATCACTGGAAGCAGCCTTAGAAATGTATTCTTCATTTGTTCTATCATGAAAGTGTGAAAAAATAGTTTTGTTCAGGCAGAGTTAATGCCCAGACTCAACAACTCTGACTTTCCCCAGCTATACTTATTCATTTGGTTTTAGTGTCATCATTAGGTATTTGGTGACCACCCCTGGACACTCAATAACATCTGCAGCTTTGTGTAATCATTTCCTGTTTTTCTGTTATGGGACCAACACCAATATTGTTTAGGGAGCGGCAGAGTGTTTACACAAACTACCTTGCAGAATTTTCTATGCAGTCTGTGTGTGTGTGTGGAATAAATTGAAATATATATAGCCTATATATATTGATTGACCGAATGGTACTAATTTGCTTTTCTAGTTGTGTTTATTTGTATTCATGAAAGTGTCTGTTCAACTTTTGAGATATGTGCTTTACATTTTCATACTTGAATAAAAGAAAGTTATGTTCCCTTCAGCTGTACTGTGTGCCACTGAAAGATTTTTTTTCAAGCAGAGGTTCCCCTTTAACTGTTAACAGGTGAGAGCAAGTGTGGGGAAAATAGGTTATCAAACAAAGGTCCATTTCATTGCGCCTCATGTGACGTCAATACAGATAACACTCAATGAAATGAGTGCCACCCACTACATAAATGCAATGGTGTAAAATAGTACCAAGCGTGTAAACACGAACACGGATAGGCCAGAGCCATCTAATATCAGAGTTACGCCACTCCCATAGACCTCTATGGACCAATCTTTCCACAGCAATGGCGGCTCTCATGGAGCCTCACGGAGAGCTAACATGGAAATCCCCATTGACTTTAGTTCTATTAGAAGTTACTTAGTTCCAGGAGGTGGCGGTATAACACAGAAAATGTGGTAAAGGTCATGTAATTTGTTTGTACTTAATCTTTGTTTGGTATGTGATGGTTCTGTGTTAGTTTCCAAGAACAGAAGTTTACTGTTAAGAAACATTTTAATCAACGCGATCACATCACCAACCGACTTCCTGGTCCCCGGTTTGCGCAACTCTGTTATTAGATGGCTCTGGGATAGGCTATCGTGCGTCATGCCGCTTGCTTTCTGTTTACCATCCATTGCGCCTCTTCCTGAATTGGACACGTAGCGCATTTCAGGGTGGGGCTGGAGACCGCATGTTATAACAGCACAATGTCATATGAAACAGTGATGGGCTAAGTTAAGAGTAGCTTCGTCTATGGAAGTGAGAGAAAACACAACCTCTAATATCAGCCACTGGCTATTTGGGCAAGATTAGACACCGACACCAGGCGTCATCTCACCACGCCTACTGTAAATGAAAACAGTCCCCATCATGACTTCGGGTTTTGATGATGAGAATCCTCTGAGACTAACAGACAAGACACCCAAAGACATGCCTGACAGTGACGACTATTGTGCAGTTTGTATGGACAGTATACAGGGCAGAAAAACGTCGAAATGCAATCATTCCTTTTGTCTAAGTTGCATTGACGCTGCCTTCAAAGTGAAGCCTGCCTGCCCGGTGTGTAATGCATTCTACGGGACCCACTACGGAACGCAACCTAACGATGGAGTTATGAAAGTTACCCAATGTTGGCAGAGTCTACCGGGCTACGAGGGCCATGGCTCTATAGTAATCCACTACTCCTTTCCACCCGGAATCCAAGGGGTAAGTTATTTACAGTGATTTCCCTTTTTCATAGAGTAGCCTCCAACATGCTTTCATATCACAGCGGAGCACTCTGATTGGCTGACATGGACCTTGCCTTTTCCATGTATGGGATTCTGTGGGACAATCTGCCTCCAGCATTAGGCGCACTAAGCCCATGGATAGGCTATTTACTAGTAACAGTCTAGTACTGTATTATTTTGCTTAATATTGCCACCGAGTGGCAGTCGACTTCTTTGTTTTTCTCTGGATATGTGAATTTTTGCCCATTGCCCTGCAGGAAACTGCACTCACATCTGAGCCGGATCATCTCTTTTATTGTCAACAATCTATAGCCTAATCTGCATAGGCCTACTTACAGTAGGCCACATTGGTTTTACTTTGTTCTGTTCTAAAGCAGATATCTATCAAGTGTTTGTGTTATTCCTAGTCCATTATGTAGGCATATCATTTGCGAAAACAGCCATCCAACACTGGCAAAAAAAGAGAAGTGAAACACAATATGCAAAATACAGCCAGAGCATCCGAATGTGGGGAACTGTTGCATAGACATCTCACGGAAAGTGTTCCTCCCAGCAGGTGTTCCTGCCAGCATGTGAGGCAGCTGGTCCTGAGGCTGCAGCAGGAGGAGCATTATGGACATAACAAGGCTATTGTGTAGAGCGTGCCTTACTTCTCCAATCCTTGCCTTAATGTTCCCCCCTTAAAACCTCCTCAGCCGAATATGGGGAAGAGCCACACTAGCACCGCATGGCATTGCATTCCTGCCGCCATGTGAGGAAGGTCGGCTGGTATCCATGCAGCTGCAGGAGGCCTTCAGGCTACAGTGCTTACATTATTTACAGGGCAGTGGTGGCTCAGGTGGTAAAGGAGCCATTCAGAATCCAGAGGGTTGCAGGTTTAAGCCCCACACTGCCTAATGAGCCCATTCTCGGGAAAATCAACTACATGCTTTGTGGTGCCGCTACGATATAGCCTCATTTTTCGTAGTTGGTCAACGCACGCTGTCGTCGAGAGTGGGTGAGAGAGAGCTAGTGAGAGATAGAGACCACCCGAGCAGCATGCTTGCATTCCGGGAGGGGACCGCTGTCGATGTGTCAGCTTCATGCCATGTCTCCCTTCCTCCAACATTATCCCTAACCTTAACCCTAAACCTAACCCTAACTCAAACCTTAACCCTAACCCTAACTTAACCCTAACCCTAACCCTAAACTTAACCGTAAATCACTTGTTTGAAATGTTTGATTACCATCGTTTCCAGTTAGCCTTCAGTCTCGCTTGATTGTTGACGTCCGTCCGCATTATTCTTCCCCCCAGAACCAAACTACCCCAATTGTCAGTTCCCCCTTTCGTCGCCCAACCACGAGAAACAAGGCTATTCGTAAAGGCACCACGAGGCTTCAAGTTGATTTTTTCTGTTTTTCTCGTAAAGACTTCACGAATGGCCCGAGTTACTGTTGGCTTAACCCCATCGATGTGTCCTTGAGCAAGATGCTTAACCCCAAATTGCACCTGGTGGCAGGGTGGTACCCTGCGTGGCACCCACATCCACCGGTGAATGAGAGCATACAATGTTAAGTCCATTTACCATTCATTTCTCCTCTCTTTGCCTTTTGCCTTATGTTTTTCCAATTAAAACCCCTATCAGCCTGAGTATTCAAAGGCGGTGAAGCCTTATTTCTCCATTCCTTACCTTTTCTCTAATGTTTTTCATTTAAACCCCCCCTCAGCCTGAGCATCCGAATATGGGGAAGCGGTATGCGGGCACCTCTCGTCAGGCGTTTCTGCCGGCAAATGCGGAGGGACAGCTGGTGCTGCGGCTGCTGCAGGAGGCCTTCAGGCGGAGGCTGGTCTTCACCATCGGCACCTCAGCCACCACCGGCCTCTCCAACGCCATCACCTGGAACGACATCCACCACAAGACCAACACCGGTGGAGGACCCGCACTGTAAGCACGCAAGTCACTACTAACTATAATGTGATGATGTTACCGTTTTACCATAGTACTACCATCCACCACAAGACCAACACTGGCCGAAGGCCCGCACTGTAAGCACTCATGTCACTACATAACTCTAACTTCAAACTACTGCACTATTCATTGCATTATTATTGTGCTGTTACAGTCCACCTGTTACTGCACCTCAAGCTATGGTACTGACATCCACCATAAGACCAATCTGGGAGGAGGGCCCACACTGTAATCAAATCAAAACTGACGAAGGCAAAACCAATAACACTATGCGCCAGGGTTCAGAACGAAGAGGCAACTGAATCATTAAGGGGGTATTTTGAATTAACAGATTGGGATTTTTTCAATGATTGTGGCAATGACCCTAACGCTTTAACAGATGTACTAACCTTATTTTTCAACAGCTGTCATTATTGTGAGTGTCATCGTGTGCTTGTTGACAATGGGTATTTCATGATCCCATAACTCATAAAATTATTTCACAAAACTCTATATTACAGAAATAGGCCTTATATGCCTGTATTTTTTTGGAATTCGCTTTGCTGCTTACATACTATAGGAGATATGGTACTACAAAGTACTAACATACATTATAAGATCAACTCGGGCCGAGGGCTCACACTCTCATCTCTCAAATCACCACATTACGGTGCAAACTGTAATTCCACATAAAACCAAGGTACTAACATTGTTACTTCATCACAACCTACTAACATTGTTAATGCATCACATCCACCGGTTAACCCTTCTTATATCACAATTATGGCAGTAACATGATTACATCACAACCTATGGTACTAACTTGACTTGACGAAGTTGTGTGCATGCACATCACAAACTGACAATCAGGTAGTGTCAACTAAACGTGAAACTCAGCAGAAAAGCATATCCTCAGACTAAGTGTCAGTCATAATCCTTTCATTGTTTTACTAAAAATAGATATGTGTTAAGAATGACACTTGACCTTCAGCTGCCAGGTTAACGGTATCAAAAGCAAAGAGGATGGGAATTTACCAGTGCAGCCTAATACGTTTTTATAATTTCTTCCATGAATACATAGTGACACTGCATGTGCTTTATAATCCCGCAGCTTTGGCTACCCGGATCCAGGCTACCTGACTCGGGTTCAGGAGGAGTTACAACAGAAGGGGATTACTGAAGACAGCATGCAGAACACAGCCACGGACAGGGACGGTTTATGATTTCATGGCCCCCTGGTCCAGACAACAGGAAAGGGGCCCACACTCCATGGAATGGTGAGGTCCCAAAGGTTTTTGGGGTTTTGCAAAGCACAGCGCCTATTTGAGTGCCTTTTTGTTTTTGTTTGAGAAATTGCAATTTTAGCACAATATGAGAACATGAATATAGACAAATAATTAAGTGTTTTTTGTAGCACGCTCTTGGCTCTTGGGCCCCTGCACCTGGGCACACTTGGGCCAGTGCAGTTATCCGTCCTTTGCCACGGAGCCCTAAATGCCTCATGGACATCACGGGAATGGCAGTCACCTGCGGGCATCTCAGTGTGACAGGCCCTTGGTTCCCTCTCTATTCAGTAAATATTGCAGTGTTAATTCAACACTTAGAGATTCACACTCAGCACCGTGCTGTTTGTCCTATTCTTTAAAGGATAACTTCAGCCAATTTCAACATGCAGTTATAATGCTCACACTACCCTGGACTTGTCAGTACCTGAGATTTTTTCCCCCTCTTCAGCCTTTTCAGAGACCCTGGTCATTGTAATGGGGGCAGGTATTTGTTTACATTTAAAAAAAAAACATCTTTATTTATTTGCAAAAAAATCCAAAAGATTATGCAACATCCGCAGACAACTAGCAAACAGCGATAGCTTTTGGGAAAATATTTGGAGTAGGCCTATGTTAAAGTTTTTAATGTATACAAAATCTGCCCCCATTAGAATAGCTCAGATCTCAGAAAGAGCTGAGCTGAAAAATGCAGCATCATCGGGTACTGACAAGTCAAGGGTAGCGTGAGCAATACAACAGCATATTGAAATCGGCAGAACTGCTCCTTTAACCCTTTCATGCAGAGCCTATATTATGACCTTTTTATCACCAAACCAAAAGGATAATGACCATGACATTAATAGGTTACTTAAGACTCTTGGCAATGTCATAGCAATGTTATGATACACATTTCTGTTGTACAGATATCAGCCTTGGCAATGTGAAGACGTCCTTGCCAGTAGGGTCCTCGGCAATGTCAATGCCGCTTCCCTGTAGAGTCAAAAGCCATGCCAGTATGCAGCATATGATCATGCTGTTTGCCTTAAGCAATGTTAGGGCTGCTAGCCTGCTGTCCTACAGTGGAGTTTACAGGAATATCAATGACATTGTTTAATGTGAGATCTAACTACTGGAATGTAGAAATGTAGTTTAATGTTGAGAGGTGTAACATAAAAATTGTATGTCAATCAAGGTCAGTCTGACCTTTTTCAACATGAATTTCTGCATTATTTACCACTTAATCTCACTCACTCCTAATTTATCTTAGTAATGTAAAGAACGATGCAGTGTGTGCCAGTGGACCTAAAGGACTAGATTAACACATGTCATGTCTGGCTTAATAAAGGACTATGATTACCACATGTGTCGTGTCTGAATTCTGTCCCATTTGCATCTGTAGGTGACAGTGAAAAGGGCCCCGTAGGTCTTGTTCAACATTTTTTTGTGTAGGAGAGGAGAAGATCGAAGATAGTGGGTGCGAGGAGGCAGTGTGAGGAGAGAGGCAGAGGAAAGGATATGGAGGACAGGCCAGAAGGTTAAACAACATCAGGGGAGAGGAGGGAGAGGGTGAGAGGAGAATAGTGCTTCCACAGATGGTGATTTGGGTAGTTTTGGAGCACATTACTGTGTAGGCCTATTGGTGATATGGACCAATTTGCATAGTGGTGACTCCACCTCACTCTGCATCCCGGTATTGGAACAGCCAGTTCAGCATCATTATAGCTTTAGCGTAGCACACACGCACACACGCACACACACTCACGCACGCATGCACCAATAGCAGGGGTGGACAGGAACTTTGCTATTTGAATTTACATTACATTACATTGCATTTGGCAGACGCTTTATGACCAAAGCGACTTACAAACGAGGAGGACATAATGATAGCCAACATAGCAGTTACAAAGTGCACAGGAAATATACAGAACAACAAGTGCAGATGCAAAGAAAGGTTAGTCAGGGTTTTTTTTTGTGTGTGAAGTAGAGTACACACATACACATCATGTCTGATCTGGAGCTGCAGCTCAAGCATTTATGTAGTCATGAAAGACTAGGAGAGGCTTTACTTACTTCTTGAAGGCTGCAAGAGATGTGCTGCCTCTGGGAGACGGTTCCACCACTGGGGAACAACAACAGAGAACAGTCTTGGCTGGGAGTACCTAGAGAAAGCAGGTAAAGTATGTATAGAAGGACAATTGGAAATGGATACACTGATACCTTTGTTTTGAACTTAATCACGAGTTTTGGCGACATCTGGTGGCATAATATCGTTTTAGCATGCACGGTAACCTCTATCATAGAGGCTCCAGTAGCTTCTGCCTCTATGACAGATCGCTCCTATTGGACAGAAGAATCTGTCAACGCCCACATTTCTTATTTCTCTCGCGTGTTTTCTTCCTGGTTTCGAGAATAAGGCAGTAAGGTAAGTACCCCATGTAACTCTCGCCTCTGTAGCTTTTCTGGTTTGTATTAAGTAACCACGGGAGATAAGCCTATGTGTATACATGCTGCCATCTACCTTGACATTTTCTCAAGCTTTGTAACGTGGGGAGAATAAAGTGCGTCAGTGTGTAGAAATGTGGCTGTTCAAATGAAAGATGTCATGGTCACTCGAATGTCAAATCAGCTGGTGTTGGATAGTCAAAGTCTTGACGAACATTAAACATCTGAGATGACCATAGCCTTACTTTCGTAGTTCTTTGTTAGACGAAACTGGAGACAACCTTGGTGAGGACTTGGAAAATATGAATCGTCTGGCTACGCAGCAGCAGTGATAGGTGCGCTCACAGTAGCCCGCTTGTTTATCTATAATGTGGGGAGATCATATGCTCTGTGTGTCGTCTTTCGGATCAGTTTCAAAAACTCTGGATTTTGGCTCGGCGGGGCACTGTATTACACGCTTACGCCAAGTTTCATTGTAGTTGTGCCAGTGTGCGTAATCCTGGTGCGTAAACACCCACTTGGCTGGTGTAATGAACTTCACCGGTCGAAACGAACAGATATGTGTCGGGTCCTAACTTTAGCTATTTGGGGATAAGCAGCCACACTGAAATAGTCTGATGTGCCAGGCCAGTTACTGACACTAGCCTACCTACACCAGCTGAAGGCAGTGAGACTATTTCCAGAGTCTCTTAGCCTGGTTGAGGCGACCTGGCTATCATGTTGAATTGATTTAAAATGTGTGTTTGTTTTGGGTGATTGCTGCTGATTCATAATTAGTGTCCATAGCGTCTGTCATTCTTACCAAACCTACACAGTAGGCCTACCTACTTATATGTGGTGATATTAATGCCTTAATGTCTTCAAATCGTTCCACCATAACTTGTTTTAATTATTCAAATACATGTTCCACAATTGTTGCCAACTAATCCTGTCCAGTAGCCACAATTCTCATTAATGTGTCTTTTCTTCTCTTTTCCCTGGTGCGTCCCACCCACCCCTTCCCGACCCGAAGGAAAGACCCTTTAAGGCCGATTTCACACTGATTAGTGGAAGAGCAGCCAGAGACCATGTGGAAGTCACATGAACGTTAACGATGAGGCGTAAACAAGAGGGAGGAAGCCTGTTGCTGTGGAGCAAGCGAGCTACTGCACAGCTACTGCCCTGCTAATGTGAACGCACTACTGGAGAGAGGCTGAGGCCCACCTCTCTTTTACCAGGACAACCAGGGGGGCTACCCCCCGCTCCCTGCACCTCCACCCGCCACTTCCAGCACCCTCTCCTCTCCTCCTCACCTCCACCTCCACAATCAGGAGTGCTACCCCCTCCTTGGACCTCCTCTCTTCCCCCTTAGACGACTAGGAGTGCTACGCCCTCCCTCTTCCTCTCCTCCTCCTCCTCCTCTTTCACCCCCCGGCCTGGTCAGCCCAGTGGGCTATGAACTCTACCACCCAGCCTCCTGTAGTCATGGACACAAGTGCAACGGTGGCATCGGTGCTGGTTCCCCTCTTCCTCATCACTATCATCGGGATTGTGACCGCAGTGGTAAGCCTTGGCTCCCTCTTCTGATTGGTGAATAGCGAATTGGGGGGTGGGGGGTTGGCATATAGGCCGATACACAACTCTTGGGCAAGTTGAAGTTTTAGATTGATACACATCTCTCAACTGTGTGGAACCACCTGGGAAAAAATAACACTGATCACGGCAGTATAGATCTAGCTTTGAGCTCAGGAGGGTGTGTGTGCTCGTGTGCGCGTGTGCAGTTGTGTGTGCGCATGTATTTGTGTGTGCGTGCGTGCATGTGTTTGTGCGGCAGGGCAGTAGTCACAGGGCCTGGACTCTGGAGTAAAGACTGCATCCTCACATGACTGAGATGACTCCAATGTGCTAGTTAGGAATGAGGGGCACACAAAAGACTTCATTGGTCTCGTCTGCTGCAGCAGGCCTGCCTGAAAGACGCCATTCAGTCTATGTATTCACATGCTGTATGTGCTGTAGAGAAATGCTATCTGTAAAGTTTAACAATGCAGACATGCTACATGCATTTGTAAACTAACTATCCTGAAGGGTCCACTGTCACTGTCATGTTTGGCCCCATAACCATAAGTAAGACAACTGGTTGGAATAGTTCACACACTTCACATGCAAGTTAAGGTGCTGTATATGTGCAGTAAAACATTTACTACTACTAACTTAAGGGTAAAATGTTTGTCATTCTTATGGCATTAAGAAAACATGGTAACATGAATCTT
Source organism: Engraulis encrasicolus (assembly GCF_034702125.1). NCBI lineage: Eukaryota > Metazoa > Chordata > Actinopteri > Clupeiformes > Engraulidae > Engraulis > Engraulis encrasicolus. Next base: position 54,651,823 of record NC_085866.1, read on the forward strand.
CATTCATGAAGAAAACCATATCTGGTACAACCAGTACTTTCAAAGTTTAAATCATTTGCAGCTATATAGTATTAATACAGTGTTTTCCCTATCAACATGGATTCAAGATTCAATGTTTTTATTTTAAACGCAGTACCAGCTTGGACCACAGTCTAAGAGGTGGCACCATAGAGGTAGAACATTAGACAAGAGGTGACATGGCAATTTACAACAGCACAGGGAAACGGCACATGCAGTCAAAAATGGACTAAAACTGTGTGAATATGAAGTAACACATTAATCAAAGACTTCCTGTCATATGGAAACAAAGCAACAAAAGTCTTCTGGCAGGACTGTCAGAAGCTTTAGCTTAGACATGAAAGTATATCACCCACATTTATCAATATACACAGACTTGACACAAGGTCTAGGCCTGAAACTTCAGCAAGCTGAGACAGGCCTGGATTGGGCAGTTTGGAGAAGCCTGTGTTGTTGCCCATCTGAATTCAACATATTGATATTTTTTAGTGTTTTTAGTTTTGCACAAATCTATTATGTATTCTATGTATTATATGATTTAAAAAAATGTCTGATCAGAGACTGTGGTTGCAAATTAGCCATCTGTCTATAATCCCTCTATGTATTCACATCTGCTGTACAAGTTCTGCATTGCCCCTGCTAAATAACCATCAATTACAAAAACGAACTGCTGTCACTACATTACCAGGAAAAAGACTGGTAATGTTCTTGCAATTTTACCCAATGGTCCTAAAGCAATACTAAGGAAGCAATAGAAAGGTTTTGAGAAGTCATGAAAAGTCGTTGTTCTGCTCTTATGTGGTGTTGGCAGTGGGAGTGATGTGGTATTGATTGACATTGACAAAACTGGAATATACTAACGCGTGTTTGTATGTGTTTGTCCCCAGGTCCTGTACATTCGGCGGAAGCGAAGGTGAGCATGCTCCTCTACTCTATGAAGCTTTCATGGCTCCGTCTGGCATGGCCGGCGTATGGTCACTGTCTGTATTGTGTTGTGTGTATTGCATAATGGCGGATGCGTATTGAGTGGCCTTATCATGCCACGCTTGTTTTTCCCTTCTCGTCTCGTCTCATCTCGCTGCAGGCTCGACCGGCTTCGCCACCAGCTGCTGCCAGTCTACACTTATGACCCCACAGAGGAAGTCAACGAGGCAGAACAGGAAATGCTCTGGAGGGACGAGGACACAAAGGTAAGCTGAGACACCTCTGGTCAAATGTAACTGAGGTCATCTGCGCTAGTTCGCCATTCCGGGCTCGAACCCGCAACCTATCAGTCAACGCTCCACATTGCATGATGCTGCCTTTGGAAGGACAAGGAATTTGTTTTGAAGGGCTGAGGATGCAAACTTAAGTCTGTTTACTGTCTATGAAGTCAGGTCAGTTCATTCAATTTTATTTAGAGATAAACAGAGTTCCTTTGACACACACGCAGGGAAATAAACACATAAAAACCATAATGCAAAGGCCATCAGAATATACTGAAAGAATCATTGATAAAGCAAGGAAGTAAACCAAATTCGCATTAATAGGGGGGGAGAGAAGATGCCTTCACCGTTGGCAACGTGGGGGGAGATACCTTCACCATTGGCAAAGTGGGGGGAGATGCCGTCACCATTTGGCACTTCATCAGATAACTGTTTATGTACTGTACGTAGACTACCACACAGCTGTTGTAGAAAAGCTACACTCTACCACAACTTGTGCCGTGCTAATCCATTAAATACAAAACCAAAGATGGACATTATAACGCTGAAGAGGGCATAGGGCCAAACTTCTTTCTGTGTGTCATGCTAACCCACTTAATAAAAATAATTAAAAAAAAACAATGGTAGTCAAGAATTAGAATTGTAGTTGAGAGTCTACAACAAATGCACTGATCCAGTTGCTCACACCCAACTACCTTTAAAAGAAAATGAGTTGACAGCACTGAGCAGTACCCCCACCCCATTCCTTCCCCATATTTGTCTAATATGGGATGACCTCCTACTCGTATTCGAACGAGTGACCCTTCCATCTTCAAGACAAACTAAAATAAGACTTGGAAGACTTGGAAAAAACCACCCACTGCTCACAATACAAGCAGGGAAAACTAACAAAATTGGAAAAACATGTCAAAATGCTAACACGCTGAGGACATGAATATGGTACAAAGAAATGCATCAATGAAAGCAGGGGCTAGAGGGCAACAAAGAAAACCAGCCAAAAATGAAGACAAATGATGGGTCTTCAAATTACAAGTATCTTGTTCAAGATGATTTGCAAAGCCTATAACACCACAGACAGAACTTTTATCAGAACAGTGAAAATACATGTGTTAGATGTCAACAATCCTATTAAGTCTCTTTGCGATGTATTTGGTTGGGTTTTCACCTGGACACTAAGGAACTGTGGCACCCTATTAAACGAAGGTGCATTTAGTTAGTTCGCAAGCACCAGAATGAACTTGTTCATAGTTCATTCATCAGGCAGTAAATGGTGTGTGTTCAGTTCACATTTGCCCAAATTATGAACTAGTTCATGAACTGTAGTTAATTTAACTATTTCAGGTACAACATTGACTATAAGTGTAATAATGCAAATGGACAGAGATTATCAACATGCCTATCTGTATTCATTGGCCCAATTGGCTCAATTTCATTGACTAAGTTCAGTATTCACTAACTTTTTAATATTTTAATTAAATTGACTGGAAAAATGACAGTGTTAAAACACGTCAATTATTAATTGCCATGCTCTCTTTCCATGGTGAGAAGTTCAGCCAAAATAATGCTGCTGAGTTCTGAACTGGTACTAAGAAATGACAGCACATAACTCCGACTCAGTAAAACATACTTGACGACGAAGCATTATTGTAATCCAATTGACTGAAAAATGACCAAGCATTTGAATGCTTTGATATTTAATAGGATTGGATGTCTTAACAGCTTAGCAACATCTGATACCTTGCTGAGCACTGCACAGGTTCTCAATGTGAGCAATATTTCTAAAGCTATAAAGATCAATGTAATTTGTGAAGTGTTAGCCTTCATTAATTATAAATTATGAGCGTCAAAGATTGTGGTAGCTCCCCTGTTGTGTGTTGAGGAGTGGACACTGCAGTCAAGTTCAGAACATATTGGTTTAGGCCTCCAGTTCAGTTAGACTCAATAGTTCAGTTAGAGCTGATCTTAAAGCAGTGTTTCCCAACCAGGGGTGCGTGTACCACTAGGGGTACTCAAGCACATTGCAGGGGGTACTTGGAAAATGTAATTTTAACAAGGCTTAGTTACATTGGGATAGAGAAAGCGATACAGAACTTGACTTAGGGGGTACTCATGGCACACAGAAAAGGCTTGGGGGTACACAAGACAAAAAAGGTTGGGAAACACTGCTCTAAAGGGTGGTGGTAATAATAATAATAATAATAATAATAATAATAATAATAATAATAATGATGATGATGATGATAATAATGATGAGGACGATAACAATGCTGACCTAGATACACAAACAGAGACAACAGATAAGTAGGAGTGCTATCTGCAAGAAGGTGACATATGCAGTTAAGTGTCATATGCAGTCTTAAACAGGTGGGTTTTGAGTTGGCGCTTGAAGGAAAGCAGTGTATGGGAGTTCTGTTCAGAAGAGTCCCCTGGTTTCCATGAGCACCTAGGAATGCAGAGATTCAGGGGACAGCAGCAGCAGCATAAGGAATGCTCACCCAAGATCAGGAGAGCAAACAATTCCCCCATGAACAGAGCAGGCAACATGACGAGGAGTAGCCCATGCCATGTCATTTATTGTATCCCTCTTGTGGCGTACATTCTTATCGGCAGTCACATGATTATGAATCTTCCTTGAATATCCACAAATGTGCTGTAGTACACTGTTGTGTTCTTATCATTAGAAGTCATAGCATTCGTATTTGTATTCACAAATTTGTCATGTAGCCATTTGTCATGATGCATGCATCATGTAGGTTCTGTCTGGTGGAATCATGTTGTGTGAATGTGGCAGTCTCTCTATTTAAGTGCTCTACCAGAGATTCTCTTCCAGTCTCTCCCAGTCTCTCTGGCTGTACCACACTGCTCAGAGCAACAGAAGGGAACTTGGCACATTAGAACTCATATCAGACCTACTTAAAGTTGCCAGGCAACAAGATAATTTTGAAGTTTCGGGGTAATGGATTAGATCCATAATGAATGCCCTTTAGCTGCCAGGAAAATGCAGAGGCGCTAGGCGACACTACGGCGATGATGAGTCTCACTGTGCGAAGATATGATGATCTGAGGATTCAGAGAAGGATGGAGCATTGTTGAGTTAGATTGTCCAAGCCATGGGGTGTTTGCATCTCATCATGTGTTTTGAGATGGACTCCTGTGGTCACACATGTTTAGGAATTGATGTTGAAAATGGAGGTGTATAATAATCTATCTATTATATCTATATAATAGTTCTATCTATGAATGCAACTGGTACTGTGACTCTGTTATTTAATTTGTTATTTATTACGTTTATTTATTTCCTTTGTTCACAGTGGCCTCATGTACATGAGACATTTAATGCAGAATTAACTCATTTTATCTGAATAAAACTGAATTCCGCTTTGAAAATATCATGTGAACACACAATTCTGAATTCAATGAAAGTGCAAAGTAAACTCGACTGAACTATTTCATTATTAATCATTGATTCACAATTAAAAGCGTCATGTAAACATGGCCATTTTTGTTTACACATTTTGAGAACGAAGATCAAGTAATTTAAGAGAAATCAATCCTCCAAGTGGGTTCAATTTTTGTTTGAGAAATAATTACACTTACACAACAACTCTAACCTGTCCTCCCCCTTCTTCCTCTTTTGTGCCCAGGTGGTTCAGAGCTGGGTGAGAAACTATGCACAAGAGCGCCCTCTGCTGATGAAGGAAGCTCAAGGATGAGTTGGGGCTGAGGCGTGCTGGAGGTGTCTGTGCGGGTCTCCAGGGCATGTTCTATGCAAACCACGCGATCAGGGACGATGGCAGGTATCTGTTGGAAGGGCAGGTGTGGTGTGTCAATGCTGGCACTCTGCCAGATAAGCTCTTGGTGTCTATCTTCATGCAAGGAAATCCCCGGTGCCTGAACCCTCCTCTCCTCTCTCATCCTCCCTGTGGTGGATCAGGTCTCAGCACTGGGCTGGCGGGGAGGCGTGGAGGTTTATGGGGTTAAATAACCACTGCTGATTCACCTTCTTGTATATAGTTACAGTTTTCTGTGTGTGGCACATATATATAAAGCATTTTTTGTTTGTTTGTTGTTCCTGGATTCTACTTGCATCGTTTGTTGTTTTTCATCAGTTTTTTATTTGTTTGTTGTTTATATGTTTGTCATACATATTTATTTATGGACTGTTTTTTTACCTTGTGTTTCTTGTGATGGACTACTGCTGAAACCTACTCTGAGAATAACAAAAGCAAAGGCAGGTAGAGAGGTAGTTTACACTGAGTATGCACCTTACCATAGTACAATGGCCCTCCTGAGGCAAGGTGACCGTTGAAGTGTGTGTTTGTGCATGAGGAAACAGAGTCTTCTGGGGTGAAGTGCTGGAGACTTTAGAATGCAATTCAATTAAATGACACACATGACTTTTATTTTCCCATTATGATAATCACATCTTCGGCTGTTGGAATGAGGAATCATATCCATATGACTTGCAACTGCGTGCGTGCGTTCATGCGTACTTGTGTGCATACGTGCGTGCCTGCGCGCACACATGCAAGATCTGGGATAGAACAGGACGTATGTGTGTGTGTGTGCATGGTACGTGCATGCACATGTTGCATGTAGTCCAGATGAGCACATATTTGGGTCATAGGCCATCCAGACTCTGGGGTTACCTCAGGACAAACTCCCCTGAAGGACTCCTCTCTTTTTCCTCTTTCTTTCTTTTATTGGCCCCTAGCTGTCTCCTCGCGTGTCTTGTCCGTACCCGCTGCTGTGTGGGCTAGTAAAGTGTTGTGTGTGACTAGTAGTGGAGGAATGTCCTGCTGAGGGGTATGGGGTGTGTGTTGTGCCGCTCATAGCCTCAAAAGGACGCACGCTGCCTGGTTTGGCCTGCACCAGAGCCAACATCCGTTATCCTCCCTCCTCTGCCATACATACCAGTTGGATGAGTGGACTCAACCCTCAGGAAATGCCCCTTCTGTGAGGAAGGACGAAGATGTCAAGAAAAAACAAACCAAACGTCCAGAAATCATCATAATTAAGTGACTCACCTTGGACGAAAACCCTCCTCCAGCCCTTTTCACTTCCTCTCTTAAATGGACACGAGAGCCGTGAATGCTCATTTGGAAAATGAAACCAAAAAAATGTGGACTTGATTTTTTTTTTTTTTAAAGAACCAAGAATTTGTAGTTTGGCTCCCATGGTGGTCAGATAGAAGTTATAATGGAGCTAGTTGAGGTGAACCTATGGGTCTGTATGAGAAACATGTAAAATGTCTTGAATGAAGCCTAAGCTACTGTATGTGAAGGCAGTGCTGCCTGTGCTATGCTGTCTGTGCTGGTCCCCTGCTGAGCTGTACTGTGCTGTAGCGTTCTGCCAACGTGCTGCTGTGCTGTGCTGTGCTGTGCTGTGCTGGATGAGCTTATATAGCTCCTCTCCTATTAGCAGTGTGTTTGTGACAGATTATACACACCTGAAGAGGCCTGAACACCCTGGTCCAACGCAGGAAATGTACACATGGCCAAGCCTTGCTAAACCCGAAGCAGGGATGGGTAACCTGGATTTATGAACTATAATCCAGTGCCACATGTTCGGAATGTGCTGCTTTTACCTTTCCCTTTTCAACTAGGTGATTCATGCCTGGTTGAATGATTGCTTGGCTGAATTGGACAGGTAAAACCAGGCCATTTGGAATATGTGGCACCGGGTTGTAACTAATGCATCCAGGTTGCCCATCCCTGCACCCACAGTACATAGTATGAGATTTATTGATTGAACCTGCTGGCTTGAGACAAAATGTGAGAAATCAAATGACCTCCGAGTGAATTGGTTGTGAGATGCATCCAGCAGTTTACATGTCTCCATTTGTGTTACAAGTCTGACCGATAAGAAGGTCAAAGTAGTTTTGAGCTCGGCTGTACTTTGCCATTTTTGACGTGTGCAATACTTAAGCTATAACGGAAAGATAGATCATGCTTTACTTGACGTACCTCATATCTTTATCATCTTTTTTATTTGAATTTCTCATGAACCGACACTGGCACTGTCTTTGTCTACATTTGCTGATGCAACTGTTTTGAATTGCTCTGGCACATCTTATAAACCCATTTTTACGTTACTGATTGACTTTATTTTCTTACTGGCAATGTGTAACAATAGATATTTTACCTGAACTTTAAATTGTTCTTATTTTTAGGTTGACTCGTGTTATGTAGAATGCTTTTGGAAAAAGTAAAGGTTTTGAATGACGTCTTGCTTGGCTTTTTGCTCTTGCTCTGCTCCTGGGTGTGGTTGCATGAAGCCAGTATTACAACTTTTACTTTGGTGTACATCTTCATGTTTGCATTGAAGTGTTTCTATATATTAAGTAACAATAGAAAATGTCTATTAATCAGCAGCAATGACGGAAAGGTTATACCTGTTTATTATTGCTAGCAGTGATTGAATGGATTTGTCAACGCACTTCATACTGGAGATGTGTAATTTCACTCTTGTAACAGCTTTGTCAAAGCAATATAGTTGTTCTCCGTGGACATTTCATGACAGACTTCGCTCAGAGAATCCTTTCCCTTTTAATGCATATGACACTTGAAGTTTTATATGAATGGTGGATGTATGCAATAATAAATAAAAAGATCATTGTTTGTAAACGTCTTTTTATATACTTGTAAATTCATGTATATCTCTCTGCTTTAAGATATATTTTCTGCTCTCCTCACATCAGTACACACACCTTCCAACATGTTCGGTTTTGTTTGTCCTTCATTTTGAAATACTCAAGAACACATTTCATGACAGCAAGACAGAGCACACAAAGCCAATGAAAGGAATTAAAAACTTTTAACTTTATTACCATTTTGGAATACAAACTTGCAGGCCACAATAGAAAATACAGTTTATACATGAAAAGACTGATCCCAAACAGTTGTGTTGAGCATGTGTCCTGTACACTTGGGTGAAGGCGGCGAATGAGGGCAGTTCATTTTGAATGGGAGGTGAACGGCCAGAGTACCGCATTAACTTGACAACCAGAGCCAAACCAACGGGAAATTTTCCACAAAAAAAATTATTGGAGCACAGGGCCTGTCATCACTAGACTGACTATAAATCCATTAATCAATGATAATCCCAAACAGACAAAAATGTGTTTCAGTGCACCACAGTATCTAATTGTAAAATTAAACACACAAAACTGCTAAACAAGTGAACATATTTAGCCAAAACGAACAAAACAAAAAATAAAAATCTGATCTCACAATGTAGTAATTTACGATGTATATGATTCTTACTGGAAAAAAAAAAATCAAAGAAAAGCTGGTAGAATGCGCTCAAAGAGCACAATTGTGTTTTTTGTTTGCTTTTGTCGTTTGTTTTTGTAAAAAGCTTAGCATCTGAAGTCCAAAGATGTTAGACAAAGAAATACTGAACTAAAACCTAATACAATAATACAGACATTGTACTTGATACATCACACTCTCCTCTGCTCCCCTTGGCTGTTCTAGGACCAGCTGAAACTAGTATGGTATAAGTAAGCTGTTGTGAGGTATGAGTTGCAGACCCGACCCGTCCCCCACAGCACCAGGATGGGCTGGGCCGGCCCCGGGCGAGGTCCGATTGCAGTATTCCGGGTTTTTGTATGTCCGAGTTTGTAGCAGCATAAGTTTTGTGGAGGGATCACTGGACTGTGATCCGTTTTTTCCCTGACACGGAGAAGAAAAACCTTTCCAGAAGCACTACAAAATATATATATATACTGTATATTGATATACCAAGCTTTTGTTGGTTGTTTAAACCCAAAGCACAGGCAAAACTAGTCACAGACACAAAACGTGGTCTGCCTTCTTGTAGAGAAAACCGAACAAAGCGAATATCCACTTGTACACTGTGGACTTGCAGACTAAAGGACAACTAGAGCAGGTAAGAGTTTGCAAGATATGTAATGGTCCACCATTTCACACCTAGTCCAGAACAAAACATGACACCAACTACTTCAAAACACTAAAAACCAAAAGTAAAAGCAGCTTTCCAACGTGACATCTGGGAGGGGTGAGGTGGCAGAGGGATGGGTGCGAGCCCCTCAGGCCTTTACACTAGGAGCCAGAGCAACAACACAATATGGTCTCTTCACCCAATACAACCGTGGGCTGAGCAGGGCATGTGCGTGTATGGCTGTGTGCATGTGTCTTTGAAATGTTTGTGCCAACATCCTGCTGAGGTGTACCCACAAAAGGACTGCACTGATGTCATTAAAAAAGAGGTGACATTTTAAGGGTGACACAGCACGGGTGATAATGTGGCTGACAGGCGCTCTACAGGGCAGTGACTACACGCCAGGGTTACCGTGGTGATGCATAAACAAAACACCACACCTAACTAGCTGTCCACAAAGCAATGGAGCCTCGTACAAGCACACAGACGCATCTGTGCAGGCGCACTCAAGTGCAGGCAAAACAGCTCTACCTCTAGGCCAGTTATATCACACCATTATGTTTAATTAGAAGGACAGAAGGGTATGAATACATGACATGACACCTGGGTCTTCAACACAGTGGTAGAGTGAGTGGTCAAAGTTTACAACAAAAGCTCGCACTGCGAATGAAGCAGAGGACAAAGCCAACCCAGAAATACAAATAAACAAAATAAAAACCAAACACTACAAAAGCTCTTCCACTGAGAAGGATAAAACGGTAGGTGAATATTATTTGGAATAACTACACCACAAACATGAACACACATTAAATTAAAAACAGTAGGCCAAGTAACCTTTGTCCAGTATAAAATGACATTAATGGATTCACACACACCCAACCAACCAACCGAAAATGAAACAGCTCAGATTCAGATATGTGTATAAAAGGGATTACAGAACACATTAAAAGGAGCGGAAAAGCGCATGTCCTGCGATCCGTGACGCTTCTAAAAACTGTCAAATGCGAAAAGCATCCCATAACAGTGATCTCAAACCTACAAAACACTCATTAGAACTCAATCTGCAGTGAGTACACACAGATTTATATGCAAGCCGACGTATGCTTCTCTGAGAAAACAGGACTCTCGTACATAAACACAGTATAATACAAACACATACAAGCTGTGACATGTTGTATGCATGGCTATACACTGTCGTTTGTGCCATCCAGTGGTGTTGTTGCTGGGGTTAAGTCGTATGCGTGGTGTGAGTGGTGTTTATGGCGCAGTTGGGCTCCCAGCATAGAGGGGAGCGGGTCGGGAGTGAGAGGGTTAATGACAGTAGAGGTTAGAGTGGCTGTGGAGGGGTCAGGGGGTAAGAGTTTTCAGTCTGCATCTGGGTGACGGGAAGTAGTCATATTGAGTTATGATGAGGTAGCGCAAGTTACACCATTACTGCTCTTCCTCCTCCTCCTCTTCCTCCTCCTCAGAGGACTCCTTTGCCGGCTCTTCCTCCTTCTGTACGACGAGAGAAGAGAAGAAAAGAGAAGAGGAGAGAATAGAAGAGAAAAAGGAAGCAAGGGAGGGGGGCAGGGGGGGAAAGTGTGCACCATGTTAAAATCATTACTTTCATTCATTTGTTCGTTCATTCATTGGAAGCCAAACATGTGACTAACTGCCGTGAGTAACTCCTCGAAGTGAGCCGAGTAAGCGCCCCGGCATTCACTCAAAGAGAGGAGGGGAGGAGGAGGGGGAGAGGAAAACCATTTTAAAAAGCTACTATAAATTTTCTATACCAAAACAAACCCAGAAAGTAAATAATAGTTTCCTGTGTCCTTAATGGATCCCACATGAATCATGCAGTGAGTCAGACTGAGCTGTCCACAGGCCCCTCCCACCGACAGACACACCGGCCGGCTACACAAACACACACCCTGCGCGCGGACACACACACACACACACACACACTTCCTCTCTTACGCCCACCTACCTCCCTCCCACTCATACACCCACCAACTTCCCTCCCACACACAGCGGTCTTAAAGACAACCCGCCCACTACCTGCCCCGTTCCTTGCCTCTCCCTCCGCTGTTGCTGCAGCCGCCTGTTCATTCATAAAAACCAAGTGCCCAGAGGCAGCGTGGGTAACCAGGGGTCATTCTACCCACACACAGTGAGTAAAGCAGGCAAGGCCTTGGCACAGCCCCCAGACAGCTGGCCACGAGCTGCTGCAGTGTACTCCGAGAGAGAGAGAGAGAGAGAGAGAGAGAGAGAGAGAGAGAGAGAGAGAGAGAGAGAGAGAGAGAGAGAGAGAGAGAGAGAGAGAGAGAGAGAGAGAGAGAGAGAGAGAGAGAGACAGGAGTGGAAACGTGCAGTAGGGCACTGCTCGCGCCTTGCCCTTGTTGTGTATTGTGAGAGGAAGTGAGAGACTTACTGCAGGTACTCTGGCAGACAGGTCAGTGCCATGAGAGGAAAGCAAGATTAATTCTCAGCTTCTAAGCAAATGTCAGATTATTAGAGACGACATATACGTTAGAATTGGTTCGGTGAGCATGATGCAACTGTAGTGAAACATATATTAAAAACACATGGCCAGACCGAATTTGCTAGACAAAAACGCCACATGTAATAAGTAAAAAGAAAGCAATGTAGCCTGTGATGAGTAGTAGTGCAGCTGATGCTTCACGTTCTGAATTAGGTGATGACCTGGAAGTAGGAAGCGAGTGGGAAAAGGCAGGAAGTAGGGAGCGAGTTTTCCAGGAGTGACTCAATCTGGCACAGCACCCCCGTGACTCAAGATACAGAGACGTTGAATGGTGCACTTTCTAAATGAGTTTAAGCACAACACGTGGGAGAGCATAGGAGAAGAGGAGAGGAGAACGAGGGGGGGGGGGGGGTGTAATTCTGCTTCATGGACCAGGAATGTGTTGAGAAGGAAAAAAAAGACTTAAGATGACTAAGGAGTGAGGCTTTGAGGAGAGATGGAGGGGAAAGAAAGAGAGGGGGAATAGAGGGAAAAGGTTGACATTTGTCATATCGCCTACAGTGAGGATTTAAGGCTTGTTCTAGTCCTCCTAAAAATGGCATAGTGTGCAAAACACACACAAAGCAGGGATTAATTGTAGGCCTGCTGGCTCCTTATGATAAATGACAATCACGTGTCAATGCAATCGATCACTCAATGATTCATTTTGCTCCAGACTACTAAAACTACTGTTGCTGGTACCGTCATGGCTGTTACAACTGCTGCTGCTATTGCTACTGCTGCTCCTACTACTGGTACTCCTTTTAAAGTAAGTCTCAGTTGCTGTACGACAATTTGACAGTGCACCTCAATATTTGCCATGGCACAGACAATAAGCATGGACGGGGGGTGGTGGCAGTCATTGTATAATGGCTGCCACAGTGTGGCTCATTTTTAATACCTTTGATGGCTGTTGTTATGCTATGTTGTGGCGTATGACTTATGTGTATCTGTGTGTGTGTGCATACACGTCTCCTGCATGTGTGCACAGGAGAGCTAGCAACAGGGACAAATAACCTGGAGAAATCCCCTCTTTACTGATAAGCAGCCAAATGCAAATGTTTTGATCCGTCTCCCTTAGCAACAGCACACACACACACACACACACACACACACACACACACACACACACACACACACACACACACACACACACACACACACACACACACACACACACACACACACACACACACACACACACACACACACACACACATACACACACACACACACACACACACACACACACACACACACGTTTAACAGCATAAGCAACCTGTTGAGCGGCAGGCTTGATGAAAGGGACGAGGCTGGCAGTTGTAACATGATCAACGGAACAGGGATTTTTTTTCCCCCCTTTTTTTCACCAGAGGTACAACAGTGATGGGAGGAAAAAAATTCTTACCACTTTTCTGGGCCTCCCTCTACCTTTCTTCGCTCCACCTGATGCTGGTGCTGCAGCCTTCTGTGAGAAAAGAGAGAGAAAGACAGAAGAGTGTGTGAATAAAAAACAAACGGCTCCTGCTGCAGACAACATGCGCAAGCAGTTCCTCAACTGGACACTAGAGGGAGCCGGTCGAGTCTATTTCTGGGCAGATGGCCTGGGGGCATTGAGTTCATTGGCTTTTATCTTGGAAAGGACAGGAACTGTTCGCAGGGCACTCCAGTTCGCTGGCCACCTGGTCAGGCTTTCAGAGACAGCTGGTGGGACTAGACGCGCTCGACCACCAGCCTCAGCCAACACGCCTGTGCGGACATGCACACACACACTGTACAATAGTGTATACATGACATATTACTATGGAGGAGTTCGCTGCGAGCGGCGTAGAGTGGAGTATGGCAGGGGGAAGGGAGAGGGGGTCAGCTGTTGTCATGACAACAGTAGATGGAAAAGAATGAGTGTCGGAGCGAGGGAAGGCGCGGGAGGGGAGGGGAGGAGCGCATGTGGAGTGGTGGGGGCCCATCAACTTGGAAACACTTTTTCTGGCTGTGCACCTGCAACAGCAGTAACATGCGCGCACACACACACACACACACGCCACACAGGAAACTCAAGGGCAGGAAGATAGGGAGAATGAAGCCAAACGTGAGTGTTTCTGTTTCATTTGAAGAGCTGCTGCCTGTGAGGCAATGCCTGACAAAACGGAAACTCTAAAGTACATCAATTTGTTTTTTTTAAATCTCCTCCAGACAGCCCAGGCTAAAGACACGACTTGACAGTTAACCCACAACAACAGGAAATCCCTTTTTACAACCACAATGAGACAAAAAAAATCACCATGAAAAGTGACAGCTTGCACTGTTCTCAACTTTTAAAAAAAGTACTCGTCAATAATAATATCTTCAAATTAATAGATAACCTTAAATAGATTGAATACATGCATGCATGTTTACATTTCATGAAAATACTATTTTAATAAAGAAGATGACTTCATCCTGAGTGCATCCACCCAAGCTGCAGTTGTTGGGCTCTGCAAAAGTGTCCTGCCTCTAACCAGCATGCTGCTGGATCAAAATACCTGGTGTTAATAGGATGTCTGGGAGGAGGCTGCTAAGCCTGTATTACAGTAACCAACCCAGCCCCGTCCTGTCCTGTCCTGTCCTGTCCCATCCTGAGTGCACTCAGTGGCCTGGGGCAGGCAGGCGGACACAGAGCAGCGGGTGGGCTGGTCATGGACACTAGGGATTGACAACTCACTGGAAAAAGGAATTGGAAGCGACAGTTGTAGTCGTCAATGTAATGAACCACCGATACAACTTCACAGCTTGCTAATCATAGTTCATAATGTGTTCTGAGTAATTTTATTAAGCAACCTTTTTTTGTTTTCTGTGCATTCAACTGCGTGTTTGACATTCTAATGTGATAAATGCAAAATATAACAAGTATTCAGGTTTTAGATTGCCGTTTTGCCCAATCCCAACTGGAAGTGGAGGACGTCACTGACGCTCAATATGGTCATCTGAAATGGCCCCCTAATTACATAGAACGTAATGGGATCCCCAATCTGGGCCCCCTTCTTCAGGACAACTGATCCATTTGTCCCTCGTCAGCAGGACTTACCTTTGCTTTAGTCTTGGCAGGAGTCTTGTTCTTGCTGCCCTTGGGCCGCCCCCTGGGCCTCTTCGGAGAGGGGGAACCACTGGGCTCCTGCTGTGAGAGAGAGAGAGAGAGAGAGAGAGAGGGAGAGAGAGAGAGAGAGAGAGAGAGAGAGAGAGAGAGAGAGAGAGAGAGAGAGAGAGAGAGAGAGAGAGAGAGAGAGAGAGAGAGAGAGAGAGAGAGAGAGAGAGTTGAGATGAGATGAGAATCCTTGTAGTGTAACCCAAACCGTGTCGCAAGACAGCCACAAAATGCGACAAACGCAACACACACATCACAACGCGCAGAGGTGTTGATTTCTGCAGACACCCTGTGCATGTAGTGTGTGCTTTAATCCCACAGTTTGACATGGTCTGAATATTTCAGTGAGATTGCTGGTGTTCTCTTTCCACATCTCTATGACCTGTGGCGCACTAGGGCAAACAAACCCTGGCCGGCCACCCACCACCCTGCCCAGCCCTGCCCTGCCCTTGCCACAGAAGAGCACTAGTTCTTTTATCAGGAGAATGTGGATCAGTAGTAGTTACATTTTCCTAATCATTCATCAACAAATTAGAAGCCAATCATCTCGTTTCCCAGCAACATTGCTCACAAACGTTGTCCTGTGCATCATCACCTTCAGCTTCAACTAGGCCAGGGCAGTGGATTCGACTAGTGGACCACGCACAATGACACCTAGGACCGTGCAGATCAGTTGGTCCACCTGTGCTGAGGTCAATGGCTGCGTTCTTCATTGCCACAGCAGCGTTCTGAATCCTAGCATAGGTGCGATTATAATAATCTTCAGCGTTCAGAATCCCAGCGTAGGTGTGACTATAATCTGCAGCTTCCCAGAAATGCATCCATCTTAATATGCTTGCATGGGGCTTATACCATAATACTGTAATGATAATCTTATGCAGTGCTGAACTTTAGCATAATTATTAATTAGGCGAGTGCATTTTGCACGACACAAGGAGGGCTCTTTTTCAAGCGAGACATGTGAATCTTGCACCAGAGTCATGCGATCAGGGGAGGAATTTTTCAAGTTAACATTTTAGAACTCAAGACACGAATTAACACTTGACTGTCCACACACACACGCACACGCGCGCACACACACGCGCACACACACGCGCACACACACGCGCACACACACGCGCGCACACACACACGCACGCACACACACGCACACACACGCGCGCACACACACGCACACACACACGCACGCACGCACACACGCGCACACACGCACACACGCACACACACACGCACACACACCTTTGGCCAGGTCCAGGAGTCAAGTGTGGGTCACAATATGTAGTTTCTTTGGCAGACAACTTTGTTGCGACACAAAGAAAGCAGTGTTCAAGGTCAGCGCAGCCAACAGCGGCGGCGCTCGCTACTTTAAGACCAACAGGTGGTACGTAGCCCCTAGCTGCCAACTCCCATTAAGTGAATCAAGCACTTTGCAAGAGGGGGGCCCAAAGGCCAAGCTCACACAAAATTGAGATAGGACTGCAAAACTAAACAGAACAACAACAAAAAACAGCTAAGAAATACAAAAATGAAAAGACGACTTCTCAGCCCTGTTAACCAAGACACTGGAAGGCAGGGGGTGGGACGTGTGTGGGGGAGAGACAGACAGAGGAAAACAAGGAGGGGCTGGGTCAGAGTTTCTGGCCACCCATGATGATAGTAAAGCGAGAGCGTATTATAGTAGTAGAGGTGACTGTAGGGGGGGTGGGGTGTTGCTGAGGTAGAGAGCATATGAGAGAGAGAGAGAGAGAGAGAGAGAGAGAGAGAGAGAGAGAGAGAGAGAGAGAGAGAGAGAGAGAGAGAGAGAGAGAGAGAGAGAGAGAGAGAGAGAGAGAGAGAGAGAGAGAGAGAGAGAGAGAGAGAGAGAGAGAGCTGGGCTGTATGCTTCTGAAGGTAGTGGGGTGGAGACTCCAGTTTGGCGAGTTGGTTTACAAACGTGCGGCGTGTGCAAACATGACTTATAAGGGCTTTCTGTTCATGAATGGGGAGCTGGGGGTGTAGGCAGACAAGGGGGAGAAAAGTAATAGTCTCCCACAGGTTTTGCATACCAGTACTTTCTTTAGTATTGTATTATATATATTAGGGTAAACAAATTCATTAGATCTAAGACTGGTGCATTTTCATTGCCCAAATAACGTAATAATTTGAATGAATTAAAACTAAGAGCATTACACAGAGCGTTCCCAAAGAGTATTGACTCTAATCGTCAGATGTTGTCTGACATCAGTAGTACCTCGCCTTTCTACAGATCTACCTCTTAATAACAAACAGAGCATCAAACTATTTTCACCACCTGCTCTCCCGGTGTGGCTAAAGAGAAGCACCATTAGCAGCTCGGCAACACTGCCATTACTGTATAGGTGAGTCATGTCGTAAGACACTGTGGTCACCACTGACCAGTCAGCCTGTGCCGGTCTGCCTTCACAAGCCAGATAGAGGCACCGCCGGGTAAAGAGTTGGTCTGAGGGCTTCATGTTACATGCCACTGTCAATCTGCCAAGCGGGATGATCGTTAAAAATATGCAGGGGGTGATGGGGGTAGCGGAAGGGGTGTATGGTAGTTTGCATTCAAGTGGAGGGGGCGGAGAGCAAGCATGGCACACACACACACACACACACACACACACACACACACACACACACACACACACACACACACACACACACACACACACACACACACACACACACACACACACACACATAGGAAACAATAAATTATCTGTTTAGAAAAAAAACTGTAGTAGGCCTACCAGTAAAGTGTACATGCAGGATTTCTCCTTGGTAGGTAGCTACAACTACTGAACACATCATATAGGCTACCTTGAAATGAATAATAACCTAAAAAAACAGTAATTTATTTGATAGTCACAATCATAGCCCTTTGTATCCGTGCGTAAAGTTTGTTTAGTGTGACCACCCAATGCGTGAGAGAAGCGCAGCTCACCTGTGGATGTTTCCTTGGTCTCCCACGTCCCCTCTTCTCGGCTCCATCCTTCTCCTTCGGAGACACGGTATCCTTGCCGGAATCACTCATGGTGTCCAATTATAAAACTACAACAAGAAGGTAAACATTCCAGTTTACATCGCCATACGCTTGATACACGAGTCAGCAAATCACTGAGGAAGAAGCAGAGAGCGCTACCCCAAGCAAACAAAAAAGCTTCTGTATTGACGATCACATGGTTTACCCCTACTATTCCAGCGACAAATACCTCAACCTCATAAATAAGCTAGACGCAATTCGGTGACACGGACGCGACAGGGACAGATGAAATGTAGGCTTTCGAAGCCTTCGCTTTATTTATTCGCGTAGCCTACATAATCTGAGCGGCTACACTTAAATAGCCTCGACGGAAATAGCCGTGGCTGCTGCTGAAGACATGTTTCTTGTCGAGAGCTGATGTCAGGTGAGCCGTCTAGCTACCGGCTTATTCAATGTTGTCAATATAGATCAAGGCAACGGCCCCGACAAAACGACACCGGAAACAAGAACATTGATAATCTAGTACAAAACCGCAGCAGTAGATCGCTATAAAAGAAAGAATTCACCGACTATGGCAAAGGTTAAATCTACCCTACCTGCAAACACACAGCAAATATCCTCGCTGGTAAGCTAGCTACACCACTGCTTGGGAATCAGTTGCTACGGATGCCCCGCAGTTCCAGCACGGACCGGAATACGCAATCGACAACACAGTGTAAGCACAACACGCACAAACACCAAGCGAGCATTCTTGCCCCTTTAAATTCGAGCCGGGGTAACTCATACGCGCACTGTTTCCGCTACTCTGAAGACAGAACAGAAAAATCTCTGAGACATGACAGAAAAATCGCTTCATTTGAGACGTTCCACAACACGACTGCAACATTGTTGCGATCGAAGTAATTCCTCGCAGAATGGAAACAATAGTAGCCAGGAACAATAATTTCATTAGCCTACAAGAGCAAGGTCGCACAAAACAGCGATTGGTAGATTCATATGAATGATGAATTCTGCAACGTGCTACTGCAAATTCAGAAACCACAAAATCTCGGCCATATCCAAATTAGCTATTGTAGGCTATTCTCAGATTTGAACGAAAGGGCGCCAATGCCTTACCCGTCTGGTCTTGACCTATGCTTACGCCTTTTGAAAATAAGAATACTACACAACACGGCCCTTTAAATCCTTTTTGAATTGGGAGGAGAAACACAGGAGAGAGAATCACAGAAAGTAGGAAATAAGGAGGAAAAAATACCAAATAAAATGCACCCGGATCCTGGAGTCAGTCCAACGTGTGCTAAAAATAGAGCGGCGTGTCCTCCGAATGAAAGAAAAAGGCGGCTGCCTAGGGGAGTTTTTGGCCTTCCTCACGGGAGATGGAACAACGGTGGGCGGAGATATGATAAGTAGGCAGGTCTGTCTGATATTTCCTTAATAGCTGGGTTTCAGTCATGTGGTTACGAGAACGCCATGCTTTCATTTCCCCGCCAAATTCTCTCATCATGCCAGGGCCGTCGTTAGGCCTATTTTAGGGGGGCTTTAGCCCCCCCTACATTACTATTAGCCCCCCCTGAAACGATTTTGCAAAAAAAAAATTAAAAAATTTTTTTTTTTTTTTTTTTTTTTTTTTTTTTACATTTTTCCAAAAACAAATGCAGTAAAGCACTGAATACGAACCACCAAGAAGGCAAGTTAATCTGAATACAAGTTCATGTTTGCTTATTTATTGTTTAATGCCACTTAGGCCTATATCCTACCGCACAGCAATAAAAGCAGGGTGCACAGCAATGTGGGAAACAGGTAGAGGATTGTGCTTTGTGACTAAAAACACCTCAGGAAAAGTGTAATTACTTACAAGGATGAAATGTTCAGACCCAAAGTACCAATTTTTACTCACAATTCCCTTGTAATAAATCAATTTGACATTGTCTTGAAATTATAGTTGAGCTTTAATATTTGTCTTAACAGTTTGAAAACACACATGAACTGATTAAAATAGCTACTAATGGAGTAAAAATGACCAAATATCTGCCGGGGATGCATAGTTTTCCAAGTAAGGAACCTGTTTGAATGAATCGCTTCCTGACCACTGCTTCTCCTGGAGATGCGCAGTTAGTAACTCCTTAAAGTTCCTAATCCTTGTGTAAATTATGCTCTCTGTATTTTTTATCTAATCATTTCAACTTCCGTACATAATATTCATCAGTTGAAACATTTTTAAATGTTTAGCTGTTTAGCTTAGCTTAGAATGTTCGGTAACACTTTATTTTAGGGATACATCTATTAGCACTAATACATGCAAAGTCCCTGTATAAGTAACTTATAAGGCATGTACAAAGCAAAATCAAACAATTTTAGGTATGTGTTCGCAAATGTCTTGTTCATGCACAATAAGGGATTTATTACCATTTTAACCTTAGTAAGGACCTAGTAGGCCTTAGCGTTTGCTTAGTCCATGCCTTACAAGTTACTTATACAGGCATTAACATTGTATTGTAACATTGTAGTGCTAATAGATGTATCCCTAAAATAAAGTGTTACCGAATGTTCATTAAAATGTGAATTTAAAAAAAAATCACTGTTACTAGTGTTTAAAAATCGGTATGGTGCCCTTAAAATAATTGTTCAAGAAGACACTTTTGCACACCTCTGTAGGTGGGCAGGTGCGTAGGATATTATCCCAGTGGAGTTGTCATTCAAGTGTAAAGAAATCCTGCACACTGTCCATTCCACCAACAAACTTTAATACAACATGAAGAAGGTCGGATGACCGAAACAATGTATTAAGGTTTGTTGGTGGAATGGACAGTGTGCGGGATTTCGTTGCTCTTAAAATAATGAATTCAAAGACAAAACCTTAGCAGGTAAGCTGAAAAAAATTCAGCGCGCGCTGCGTGCGCATTTTCTTCCTCTGGGGCTAAGTCCCCCCTGTCTCTCAAACCTAGTGACGGGCCTGCCCTTGCATGTAAATAGGCCTACATGATACCAGTGCAATGGACCACCTTGTCTAATAGCCTACCTGTAGGAAGGCAACACAGGGTGGTAGGATGGCTGTGTGGCTGATCTAGCCTATGTAAAGCAAACTGTAGGCCAACTAGTGTTTTTGTACTCTTTTTCTCTCTCACGAAAACATTATTATAAATAAAATATATGTGTTAATAATTAATAGGTTACTCATTACAACATTTAATTATCATCATTAAATCATGGTCCTGTTAAGATCACTTGAATGAAATGTGCTGAGGTCACTGGCAAATCCACTCCAGTGCAGCAATAGCCAGGCCACGCCATCCTAGTGTCGCAACACCTTCTGCGTTGCCTCTAGTCAGGCTAATATGAATGTAAATATCGTTTCTGATCTCCAGAAAAATCGGGAACTCCACCCACTTTGTCAGAAACCAGTCAACCAGTAGCAAACCTAGGGAGGCGGGTCAACCATACCATTTGGGAAATGTTAATGTTTATGCTCTTGGTCAGACCAATTCTCGAAGAGATTTGAAAGTCGATGATAATCAGGTTAGTGCAGGAAAGCCAGCAGCCTTTATGATAGATTTTCATTTGTAAGTGCCTAATTTTCAGTAGGCCTATGCCTAATGAAAACTACCTTCCAACATCAACAAAAAACTTAAACTTAACTTATTCTCTCATTACAGTGTCATTTACCAATAGCCTACAGTAAACTGGAATCCCGCAACTCCACAAATTCATTTCACAGCAACATGGTTCCCCAATGTCGTACTGTGCATGTCAAATATAGAACTTTGTTTCTTTTACAGGTTAAAAAATAAAAGGAGAAAAAAGCAGACAGGCAAACAAGCATCCTGATAACGAAGGCCAATGGCCAGACAAAGTAGAGCAGAGCATGTGGGGGGTAGTGTTGGGTGGATTTACACTACAATTCAGCTCAGTGGGGAAGAGATTGGGGAGAACCAGGGGAATGTCACACCTCTGGGGCATTCTTTACAGTGCGATGCTTATCTGCCATTGTCTCCGTGTGTTGGTATACATGCAGGACCATCGTGGTGGTGCTTGAACACCCATCACCCCACACCCAACACACACACACACACACACACACACACACACACACACACACACACACACACACACACACACACACACACACACACACACACACACACACTCACATATTACTCCTTACGTGATTTTCTCTCTCTCTCTCTCTCTCTCTCTCTCTCTCTCTCTCTCTCTCTCTCTCTCTCTCTCTCTCTCACACACACACACACTCACACACACACACACACACTCACACATTACACCTTACGTGATTTTGTGTCTCGCTCTCTCTCTCTCACACACACACACACGCACGCACGCACGCACGCACGCACGCGCACACACACTCTCTCTCGCCCCCCCCTCTCTCTCTCTCACACACACACACACACACATACACACACACACACACACACACACACACACACACACACACACACACACACACACACACACACACACACACACACACACACACACACACACACATTACTCCTTACATGATTTTGTTCTACCCTAACCCTCCTCGAAACTTAAAAGCACAATAACATTGCACTGATGCACGTCAAAGCTATGGAGTTTTGAAGGTTTCTTGAAAAGGGAAATATAAGGGATGGGAGTGAAATAATTCAAATTGAAAGGGTTAAACTATGTCAAACAGGATCGGAATGTCATCTTGTTCTAAAGCATTGCAAGAAAGTCTCCTGTTTGGTCATGGTTTCAAGCAGGACTCTAAATTAACAACAGCCAACTGATGCTGGTGAAATTTCAGTTTGGCTGGTAGAAAAGACCAATTTACAAGCCACTTTGACTCATTAGTGAGTGTGTTTTTGGCTAGTGAGATTAACATCTACTAGCCATTTTGACTGGTGATGAAAAAAGTTAATTCAGGGCCCTGGTTTCAAGTATTAAGATGAGACAGGGGAGATATTATAGTAATAAACATTTTTTCCTCAGTGATGCATTTTTACATGTTTTTATCATCTCCTTCAAGCAGGAGGTACTGTAAGTGCAGTACAAAACTCAATGCATTCAGATGTACAGTATCCTTGCATTATGCAATGACCAACAATTGGAAACATTTGATGGAGTTTTTAAAAGTGAACCTAATTCACTCACAGTTCCCATCCTACTGTTACATTACTTGAATGTGGTATGTATACCCTCATAATTTTAGCTGCAATGTTGGAATGCGTAACTATGGGGTCTGATTCAGAGCGAGAGAGAGAGAGAGAGAGAGAGAGAGAGAGAGAGAGAGAGAGAGAGAGAGAGAGAGAGAGAGAGAGAGAGAGAGAGAGAGAGAGAGAAGCATGAATGAAGAGCTGCACACTTCTCTTTTTTCTCAATGAGTCCAATGTTCTGCCCAGCATGTGCTTGCATGGTAAGCCAACACTCTCTCTCTCTCTCTCTCTCTCTCTCTCTCTCTCTCTCTCTCTCTCTCTCTCTCTCTCTCTCTCTCTCTCTCTCTCTCTCTCTCTCTCTCTCTCTCTTTCCTCCCCCCTCCTCTCATCTCTTACTCCACAGACTTCCTTCCTCTCTTTCGCCGCACTTCTCTTCCCCATCCCCCATCGTGCCAGCCTCTTTCCTCTCTCTCTGTGCAGTGTGGAATCCAGCCTGCTGACGGAGATGTCTATGGAATGTCACCTCTCCCTACTAGTGAAAAGCAACCAGGCAGGCTGTGCCACTGATGAGCCTCTTGCAGAATGCAATCAGGACTCATTTATGTGAAGCGCACACTGTTTTATTGAGTATTAACTTACATGCATACAAAGTTTTACCTACTGTACTTGCATTTTGTGACAGATAACTATAAATGCATAAGATTGCTTTGCTTTTCAGTTTTAAATGTAATACATTTTGTGTGTTTTTGTAATTCAAATTATCTTGCAAATGTTTACACTTTGAAATTTTACAGCAAAGAAAAAGAAATTTTAAAAAGTCCTTAATTGTTTGCCTGCGGAATAAGCTTTTACATTTATTTTCTGTTCTGTATTTCTAGGAATGCTCGGTGAGAGCCATGTCCTTCGAAAGAGGCCGTGTGTGTAAAGCAGGCTTGCCGTAGTAAAGAGGAGTTCTCCTTTGGCTGGCTGCGACTGCATCAGGGTTTTGGGGTGTGGGAATCCCATTAAACTTTGGGGTGGTCTTGGCCCACAGTGCTATGGGTACGCCCACTCCACCCCACGCCTCCCCCAAGTCCTCCACTCTCCTCAGGCCACCCCAACACTATCCACCCCCGCCACCTCCTCATCCACTCTCCTCAGCCCACCAACCCCACCTCCTTCACTTCACCCCCATCTCCCCACCTCCTCTGCTCTCCTCAGTCACTCTCCTCAGCCCACGCCACCCCCATTCCACCTCCACCACTCCTCTCCTGTTTCCTCTTCTCTTCTACCCCCACAGCCTGCCTGCTCCTCTCCTCTGCTCTCCTTTAACGCCTCCGCCCCTCCGCCCCTCCTTTACCCAATTTACACCCCCACCCCTGGTCTCTCACACACACACTCACACACACACACACACGCATGCACACACATGCACACACATGCACACACGCACATACACACACACACGTACACACACACACACGAGCGCGCCCACACACACACACGCACACACACATGCACACGTACAGTACACACACACACACGAGCGCACACGCACACGCACACGCACACAAACATGCACACATACACACACACACACACACACACACACACACACACACGCACACACGCACACACACGCACACACACACACACACAGACTCATCCACCGTTTCTGTTCCTTCAACACTTTCCTCAGCCCCATTCCGTCTGTCCATTTTTAGGCCGTTTGCTAACCGCAAGAGTTTTGCCGCCAAACCGACTAACAGATGTTGGTGAAAAACATCCTACTGCTGCACCGCACTGCTGTCTGTCTGTCCACGCTCGGGTTTCCCCCTTCCCCTCCCCTCTCCTCCCCTCTCCTCCCCTCTCCTCCCCTCTCCTCCCCTCCCTTCCCTTCCCTTCCCTCGCAGTAGTATCTGGCCCGGCCTCAGGCTGCTGGAAGTGGAAATGACTCATACGCTCACACACACACACACACACACACACACACACACACACACACACACACACACACACACACACACACACACACACACACACACACACACACACACACGACACTGCATACACACACACACAATCACAGGCGTACACACACACGCACACGCATGCAAAAACACACAAGCAAACGCGTGACAAAATATGCATACACACACACACACAATCACAGGCGTACACACACACACACACACACACACACACACACACACACACACACACACACACACACACACACAGAGACACACACACACACACACACACACACACACACACACACACACACACACACACACACACACACACACACACACACACACACAGGACAGTGGGCTGGCTGGCTGGTGGATTGGTGGACAGGGACTCCAGCAGGACTGACTGACTGACCTACAATATTTTGCGTCTGATTCACAGCTCACACTGCACATGACTCCTGTCTGACTCACACAAACACAGGAAGTGGCACGTGTGTGCGGACACGGGCAGTTCAAGAAACTGTATGTGTGTGTGTGTGTGTGTGTGTGTGTGTGGGTACAGTTTGTTTGTCTGTCTGCACATGTGTGTGTGTGTGTGTGTGTGTGTGTGTGTGTGTGTGTGTGTGTGTGTGTGTGTGTGTGTGTGTGTGTGTGTGGGTGTGAAACCGATATAGATCATCTGATGTTTTCATCAGTGATACAGTGATACGGTGACAGTGACCTATTTGAATCAGCATGTGGCGAATGTGGCAGAAAGCAAAACAACAACAACATGGAGTTTGCAGTGCAACTGCAATTGCAACCTGAATTTAACTGTGGAGTGAGGTTGGTGAAAGTGGTTTATGTGCAATCGGGGTTGTCGTTGGTGACATTGCTCCAAGGTGAGATAATGAGGTCAAGTTGAACATGCTTTTTGTGGACAAGATTACTTTGATGCAGCTGCTTTCCTAGATTATGGTGCATTATTGCTCAAATATAGGGAGGCGTATGATTGAAATAATCCCATATTGATATTTTTGTCTGGGCGCCTTATGGTTTTTTTTTCAGATCAAAGGTATTGATCCAGTACTGGGGTGCATTTCTCAAAAGAGAAGTTGTTAGCCTGTTAGCAACTTCGGTAGTTGCCAATAGGAAAATGCATTGAAAACAACAAAGTAGCTAATGTAGTAAGCAACTTTAGTTTCGAGAAATGGACCCCTTTATAGGCAAAGCAATGTGAGCTTACCAGTACAACACATTTAATTCACTCAATGTGCTTAACAAAGTAAAAGCATACAAGCACAGCAGAAGAAAAGAGAATAAAAGAATAACAATACAATTATAAAAGGAGAGAAGTCATTTTTAAAAGTTGTACATGTTTCATGACCTCACTGTACGTAGCAAAGGTTTTCGGCTTGTTGCGATCAATAGACCCATGACCTTGTGGTTGTCGTGTACTCTTTATTAGTTTGTGGTGTGTTAAAAAGTTTAAACTGTTAGGTAACACAATAGATGAATTACCTCAGGCATACGTACATTATTACTCGCTTTAGATATCACAGGTTTATCTGAATATAACAACATTGTAATTATGACGTAAAATGATTTCCTATTATGGGTCTAAGGAGTTTGTTGCCAATATCAATACATTTATTCACGGCTTAGCCAGTACAAAAAACCCATCATGTTTCATTGCTGCAAGAAGAGGCTAACGGTACATGTAAGCCCTAGATAATACAACATAATCTAGATAACGTGATGAAGGTAACATGGAACACAGAAACATAGTATGGAATTTTGTTCGGCTGTACAATGCTGACATGTGGTTCGCTAGATGGGGTGAGGATGAGGGCTGGACTCGGACGAAAAATAAGGCCTTTTTTTTAGCCAAGACCAGTCAGCCAGGCATTGAGAGAGACGATGAAGCCTTTGACAACATTTTTAGAGATCTATTATGAGCTATACTGACCACAACAGCCAAAATGAATATTTAAATCTGACTCGGAGAGGTCACCTCACCTGTAGGACTGAGGACTGATGAGGACTGTACCACTGCATTGAGGAGAGGAGCAGGCCAAAATCAGCAACAGTCCATCCGGCAAATGCCCTGTATATGACTTATGGCCAATCCAGCCATGGGGAGGATGAGAGACATGAGTCATCACTGTGAGCAATGTGAGGCAGAAAGGTGAGCAGACCACACCAGTCTAATACGGCTTCAGTTTCTCCAATGTGAAAGAAATACTTGTGCCGTATTGCTCACCAACCCTACACACCATCTGACTTCAGAAACAAAATACTGTTTTCGGTGGATGAGTAGAGGTGGGATCATATTTTGTGTTAGCCTAAAACCAATAGGAGGCATAGACCTAATTAAAATAGGGTAGGCCTGAGGGTGAAGTGGTGCATCACGCGGTACACTGCACTGTGGATGGGGACCCGGGTTCAAGTCTGTCCTGAGTCATTTCCCGACCATGCCTCACACCCAACCCCCCCCGCCCTTTGTGTCATATTCACTGTC
The DNA here is from genome assembly GCF_034702125.1 of Engraulis encrasicolus. Lineage (NCBI taxonomy): Eukaryota > Metazoa > Chordata > Actinopteri > Clupeiformes > Engraulidae > Engraulis > Engraulis encrasicolus. The sequence goes on from NC_085866.1 coordinate 54,679,151, forward strand.
CTATCCACAAGGAGGGCAAGAAGCCCATATAAAAAAAATGGGCAAGGCCTTTAAAATGTATAATACAGCGTGCAAAATGCAAATAGTTTGCTGATGTCAACATTAGTTTGTTCTGCAATCCATTTTAGGACTTTGATAAGGCAGGCAAATTTGCCATCCTGGTCTACACTGGTGTGCAATTTCTTGCGTCGCTGGTGGCCCTAATAATCATGAGAATGGGGGCACATTGCCCGTATCACAGACAGCTCTATTTGACCTCATTATACAAGTTTTTCACTGGCTTCTCAGCTGGCGACATCTAGTGGCGCAAATTTGGAACTGCTTGCACATGGAAGCTACATATTTTCATTTTCAACTTACTGTTCTGACTTAGGATGGGATACCATGGTGAGTCGACCACCACACTAAATATGCCATTGAATTTGATGTGATGGGGGAAAATATAGTGAGCATACTTTGCAGAGATACTTAGGCATAGGCCTACATAGACCATGGCGTGAGTGAATAAGCCATTTGCCTTCATTTAAAAAAAAAAACAAAAAAAACAGATTCAAAGTCTGCATGAAAAACAAGAAGTCTGGACAGTCAGGCTGCATGGTTCTTGATGAACAGTCATTCAGGGAAGTGCTGTATACGACCTGCCTCAGCAGGACGTTAATTAGTGACGGACAAAATTACATTTCCAAAAGCAATTTGCATTACAAAAAAAGAAAGTTTTGATGGTGGTAGGTCAACTTTATTACAAATAGTCAAAATTGCTCTCTAAAGCGGTTTCCATTTTCTTTTTAAAAAGCATGTTCATAAGGTTACTTCAGAGGTGCGTGTTCTTTCTTTCTTTCTTTTTTTTTTTTTAAACTCAGATAGCGCTAATGAAGTTCATTGTGCACATGTGTCCTTTCACATGCCCTCGTGGGCAAGAAGAATGCGCGCGCACAAAGAAACCAAAGAAGAGCCGCTCTTCACTGTTGCCATGGAGACCCATTCTATTCAGGAGATTGTCGTCTCTAATGTCAGCCACAGAGGAATATAAATGTTCTTCAGAAGAAGACCAGCAGATGGCACTGCATACCAGCGGAACGGGCAGAAATGGTCACTTTTTAAAATGGCTTTTGACAAAGGACTACTTCAAAGGAAACACACATCCATTGTTGCAGAGACATGCCTTCATCCATACTAGAATTGTAGCCATGTGTATCAGGTCTTGAGAGGTTGACACATCTTTTTGTGGGACGCTAGGAGGACACGATAGTCTAGGCCTATTATACACCCAACACGATTAATTAACCCAAGTCATCTCAAATCTCCAGAGCCTGAATGCAGCATAATGTCGCTCCAGGTGCCAAAGGTTAAACAGCGTATACGAGCACCAGGATAAAATGGGTCAAGTTGGATGGAGGCCTAGGCTAGGCCTACTTCTGGGTAGCCTATGTGTTTTTTATTTAGCCTTATTATTATTTGGTAGGCCTAAAGGTGTAGGGATAGGAAATCATTAAAAACCCATAGAATGAGAACAACATGAGAGAGGAGAGAAATGACTCAAAAACCTAAGCTACTTCCTTTTCCCTAACATTATACTTCACTGTTTCATTCTTTTCTTTGTTTCTTTTCTTGATTAGAGATGGTCTTAAATGTCATCAGTCAGGATAGTCACATTAGAATCTTGGGAATGACAGAAGATGCTCAGTCAGTGGAAATATTACCTTGGCTGGGTCTGTGTCTCTGGGCTGCTGTCTGTCTGTACCGTATGTCCTGAGAGTGACCTTGGCTCTGGCCAGGGGTGGAACAAACCATCCTCTCGTCCTCAAAACCTTCTCGTTTTCAACTTTGACTGTGGAAAGGAGCCCCTTATGTTTAGTTTCTTGTGTCAAGGCTTTTTGACTTCGTCAGCCACCTCTATTTCAACAAAATAAAGCAAAAACTTTTTTTTTCATAAATTCTGTAATGCTGTATCAAAAAATATAGCACTTGTGGTGTTCGGGTCGTTTTCAACCCGGTTCATAATAAATAGCTTGTAGAGCAATCATTCCAGCCAAAACTGAAATAAGAAATGAACTGCTAGGTAAAATAGATATTGCCAGCTCATCTACCAATCATTTGAGCTAATGAGGCAGCATGACATCATGAGAATATGTATAAAAGTCCACGAATTTGGACTTTTCCGTGTCATTTTGATGGGGGAGTTTTGTGCGTCATTTCAGCATATGGATCAATTTAGTCTAGGCATAGTTCAGCATGTTCTCATTTAACAATGGAATACTGTATCTAAGTATGGTTCTAAAAGTATTTTGACTATTGTATGACAAGAAAAATGACATGAGGAGAAAAAAAGTAACCGTTTTCGCCGTTCGGAGTCTAATTTTGCGTAGTTTTCATATGGATCCTTCAAATTATTTATTGGATCATATTCACGCTTTCATTATGTATGATGATGATTTGCTAAAGATTGGCTATGAAATAGTTTATAAAAATGTGCTAACATGGTAATTGAATGTGCCAAATACATTGCGAGCCCAAACTAGTGAAATATAGCCTTCAAATAACACTCACAGTTTTCTGTTTACATATTGAGCATTATTTACTTGTAATAAATGTACAATCATTCTACAGTGACTGTTATCCTATATCACTGTAAAGGTAAACCTCAGCAAGAATGTGAATCCAGATGAGGGCTGAAAAGTGTTTACAGGAAATTTGACAAAAACAATCATTCATTTTCAGGGTTATATAAATACAATGTGAGGTGGCTAGCATATTTTCTCTGTGCCTGTGTCCCATTTCCAGGGTAAAAAATTGAGAGAAGATATAGGCTACGATCACACAGGTTTTAGAACATGTTTTTGATGACAATGAGGAGGAGGACAAAAGTTGGTGACTTCAGAGGTTAGATTCCGCGATGTGGATGAGCCATCATGCCTCACCTGCAAGAAATCACTCTGCCCACAGCACAGGAGTTGCATTTTGCCAGGCATGTACACACACACACACACACACACACACACACACACACACACACACACACACACACACACACACACACACACACACACACACACACACACACACACACACACACACACACACACACACACAAGTGTGATGCATTGGTTTGGCTTGTCCCATGCAGTGCGCCCCATCATCTATGCTTTGGGTGGGGTTCCTAGCATAGGGCCACCTATCATGGGGATTCCGCCCTTGATATTCCACCTGTCACACAATAGGTAGGCCTACACTTCAGATGGCCTCAATCAGCCATTCCACTTCTAACACCATTTTTAGTAAAGGGGAGTAGTAGACCCACTGGGACTCAGACCTACTGGGGTAAATAACTGGTGCTCTGACCACTACACCACAGAGCCAGGCTTGATGGGAGAGTCAGCACACATCCACAATGGCCACTCCCATCACAGTTCCTTCATTAAAAAAATCCTATTTCCCTTGTTTCTCTATGGTAATTATATACGGGTCGAAAACGACCCGAATACCATAGATGTAACTATTGTGAATAAAATAAAAAATAAAAATGCGAGACAAAAATTGTTTTTCAAGATGTGTTCTACTACTGCACAGTGATATCCAGGTAGCAATAAATCTGTGTAATTTCTTATATTACATCTTAGAGGTTACTTTTTCATTTTTTTAACAATCGAAATCAAGGGGTATGTGTACAAAACAAGAACCTTAAACCCTTGACAAAACATTAAAACCAATATTTCCATAAGAAAGGGAAGCCTAAAGGGCAGTCAAGCCATGAGAAAAAAGAATGGTGATATATCATTGTTATTTGTCACTTTTACAGCTGATTTAAAACACGGGTCGAAACCGACCCGTGAACACCGGGCATGGTAATAGGAAATGAAGACAAGACAAGGGTTACGTTTTTTTCCCACCAGTCACTGCCAGGTAGTTCTTAAATCTGCCATTCGCCATTTTTATCAGTCAACGTAGACCTATACAGTAGGGATGGTACAAACCGCACCGAAAACTGAAACCGTACAATTCACACATCATACCAAACCGTGAAATGCAGTCCGTGGCAAACCGCAATTCATGTACTGCCCGGAAAACTATGTAAAACAGAGATTCTAGGAGTATCTTATCCAGTCTCTCTGATTAACACATTAGCATATAAGACCAATCAGAGGATGACACAATTAAAATCACACCATTTTCACATTATAAGATTATACAAACCATATGTAGGATATTTAGTGATAAGTCTGATTCTATTAGCCTCTTGAAAGAGGGCATTTGGGACGCTCAGACAGCGCACATCAGCTGACGACAGCTGATTCAATTTGCGCATCATCACTTTATAATTGCAGTTATATAAATATGGTTTAATATTCTCAGTGCACCATTTATCATGAACAAAAAAAAAGAACCGTAGAGAACCGAAAACCGTGACCTTGACACCGTGATATGAACCGAACCGTGAATTTTGTGAACCGTTCCACCCCTACTATACAGTAATAATAATAACAATTAAGCCATTAATATAAAATGTTACCAAACTCTTCAGATATAGACCTAATGAAAGAGGTTGCAATGTAGGACCCACAATGTCTCAGTAAATCCCTTTAAGACTACTGGTTGGTTACGAGCGAGTTTAATTAGGCTACTATTCAAAGGAAGCCTTCCTTGCCGGCCGCTAATGCCTCAATACGATACAAGTATGCGATACGGGAATTTGTGCAGGTGATAACCTAATAATACACTAATGGGTGCATTTATCATGGACTGGCTGGACATGAATGGACACACCCACCTGTGGAGGAGAGAGGCGTCTGATTTACATCACATTTGCATAGAAAGATTGGATTGCCCTTTCGTCCTGATAGGCTACTACCGTGCATGTTTACCGTATAATGCAACCTAATAATAATCTGCTTTGTAGAAGCAGAAGTCGTTGTTGTCACTGTGTAAAGAACAATAAGGTGTTGGTTGGAGCAGCCAGCAGACGCAACAGAAGAAACAGTGGGTTTGAATAAAATGAGTAGAATAGGTTCATATAAATTGACTGAAAATAAACTGAGTATGGAAGGCTACTATTATATTATACTATAATATACTGTATATTGTGCAAATATGAATTACCCAAACAGCATGTAGTAGACTCACTACAGTATCAAACAAGCTATGCACAGTGAATAAGGTTTAAGAGTAGAGATGCACCGGATCCTGATTTTTAGGATCCTGCCGGATACCGGATCCACTGCTTAAGATCCTGCCGGATCCGGAACCGGATACCGGATCCTACGAAAGGGTTGAAACACATAGCCTACTCGCACACGTGGGTCCTTTTTATTACGTTGGCTCAAACTATTTTTTAGACTCATTGGCTTACTGCCACACTGCCTGCAACGGCCGTTTCCAAAGGGCTTTCACTCCATGCAGCGATTGGGGTTGTGAAAGACTGACTGAAAAGCCTAGGCTACGTAGAGATGCACCAGATCCTGACGTTTAGGATCCTACTGGATACTGGATCCACTGCTTAAGATCCTGCCGGACCCTGTGAAAAACCCTATTATTCTGCCAGATCCGGAACCGGATCTTGGATCCGGTGCATCTCTATTTAAGAGAAAACAGTATACCAGCAGCAAAAATGAACTCACTGCAGAGCAAATGCAGTATCTAGTCACTCTGTACAAAGCCGCCTCTCTAGGAACCAGCTAACCGCTGAGTGGTTGGCTAGACAGATTAGGCTACAGTGTGGTTTGATCATCAGGCCTTTGGGGAGAGGGTGGCATCAGCTAACAGGCCTTTTGGTGGGGTAGTGTGGCAGCAGTGTATTGATGGATGTTTAAGATGGCTGGAGGGCATGGGTCTACCTTTGGGGCTTCTCGGTAGATGGATTAGCTTATTTGTAATTCAGAAAGCACATTGGCACCATTAACTATTAACGTGTGGTTATCTGTGGGTAATAGCACCCCGTGCTCCAGGAAAATATATACTCAGGGAAGCTGGAACCTTAGCACAACCACTAACCTGGAGGTTCCCAAACTTAACCTTGGAAAGACCCCCTGTAAGAACTAGCAGTAGTACTAGCAGGTATTACGTTATTGGCATCGTTAGTACATTATCAAAGCTTTTTTAGTGTATGCCAATAACATAATAACCTGCCCATAATGTAATAACTTATTGCGTTATGGTCAGAATGTTATTATGTTATGGGTAGGGAAGTGTTTACGTTATGTTTTTACGTTATGGGCTTTGTTACGTTTCAAATGGGCCCAAATTATTACGTTATGGGCAGTTATTAAGTTATGGGCAGTTATTCCGTTTTGGGTTCTTACACCCCCCATATACTGGTAAATTCCATCCAAGGCCTCCCTGACATGGGCTGTGCCACACATTTTTTTCTGTGCACCCTCTTAAACAACTTGATGAAGTTGATGCATTCCTAAACCCATTTAAGTACTATAAGAAAAACAATGATAACATGTTCTGAGATGCAATTGAATAAATCAGTATCCAAAACTAATGGGAACTAATGGCTGTTGGCTGTTGGCTTCACCTGCTCGTGGCCTTACAACAACACCCAGCGTGTCTCCTCCTGTCTGCACCGGCGTCTCCACGGATCCCGCCATGGCGTTTTACTACAAGCTGCCGCCCCAGTCGTGTCCGCGGCTCCGTCTGTGGCATTTCTCAGCTGTGACTTCACCTGCTTGTTCGGCTACCTCCCTCAGCCGAACTCGCAGCCGCGATGGGGTCTTTGGGTCGTTGTATCCCCTTGTAGAACTGATTCCATCTCTGCCCCCATTGTCTGCTAACCTCTCCACAACACCTACTGCTCCATATCACAATGGACCTAAAACCATCCACTCCGTCTGCTTGTTGTACTTTTGTTGAGTGCCTGTATGTCTTTGTGTTTGAAATGTGTTTGTTTCTGTGTTCTATGTTATGTAAAGCGTCTTTAAGTGTCTTGAAAAGCGCTATACAAAATAAATGTATTATTATTATTATTATTATTGTTAAGCTTTTTTGGTTTCATTTAGTTACTTTAATTGTTCAATTTTGTCCTGCCCCCCTGGCATCACCTCGTGGCGCCAAGGGGTCCCTGGCCCCCACCGCTGCACTAATCGTCATACTGCAAAGCCCACTGGATGACTCTTTACAGCCATGGGTCCAGCAAATTGGCACCTATCTATCTTATCAATCTCTTTTGTTTATGTTTACAATATTACTGTTATTAGGCTGGGGCATCCATGACTTGTGGCTAACAACCACATTTTCAATACTCCATCTCCAGCATCTTGAATGCAGAGACAGCCATGCATAATAAAGACTTTACTTACTTCTCTATTTCACTTTGCAGCATGTATAGCTGAAGCTTAAGGGCGCGATCACACCGGACGCGGGTTTCTGCCTACAATCCGCGATGCGCGTCCAGCTGATTAATCAGAACTGACCACACCAAGCGCGGATCCACTGCCTATTCGAATGCGGTGACTAGGCAACGTAACGACAACTGTCACTCGCAACGTAGCCTAACCGATGGCGTTGTGTCATTAAATGATGTGAAAACATACCCAAAATGCTTTGTCCATTAATCTATGTAAAATTAATAGAAGACGAGCTCTTTCCTTGCTCTCCTAACGTTGGATAGGGAATCTGATGTGAATGTTGATAACGGTCTCCTATCGAACATCTGGAAATCCGCCGCGGGTTTTCCGCCTTGAGTTGAACTTTTTTCAACTCGATCCGCCCGGCGCGGAGAGGCGGAGAATCCGCAACCCGCCTTGCGCTGATATCAGACGCGTAATCCGCTCATTTTCATTGACAAACAATAGAATACATCCGCCTCCTACTGTAAAATCCGCGTCCGGTGTGATCGCGTCCTAATGAGCCGATATCCCATCTCTGCTTAGCTGCATAATAGTATGTGCCTGGATGAATAAAAATGAGGACAATTGGATGAACTTTAGGGCTGGACCCGAAAAAAAAAGGGCATTATTGGCTGAAACTGGCCACGCATGCATAGTACAAGCCATGTTCATACTACATATATCCTGCTCGACTCAGTCCACTGTCTATATTGAAGATGGAGTTCAACAAAGACGCTTTTGCACACCTCTGTAGTTGGGCAGGTGTGTAGGATGTTATCCCAGCGGGGTTGTTAGTCAAGTGCAAAGAAATCCTGCACACTGTCCATTCCACCAACAAACTTTAATGCGTTTCGGTCATCCGACCTTCTTCAGGTAAAGTTACCAGGTAAAGTTAACTTTACCTGAAGAAGGTCGGATGACCGAAACATTGTATTAAAGTTTGTTGGTGGAATGGACAGTGTGCAGGATTTCTTTGCACTTGACATATATTGAAGATGGAACAATAGGCTGCCCCGCAGAAAAAATGCACCCAAAAAACAACATATCAGCCCCTGTGGACTGTCTGCCCACTGGGAAAATGCCCTTTATATGCCAGATTAGCAGTCCAGCTCTGACTTCAATGAACTGAGATTCATCAGTGCCCACATCTCCTTGTTGTATGTGAAGACTTTCATTTATCCAGGTTAAAATAGTTAACCCCTTAGCACATACCCTCTGTTATAACCGTATTGTCATAGTTGAGAGTAACAGTTTATTAACAGTGGCAATATGGTTTATTTTCACCTTGGGACTGACTCATCAGTATTCCATTGCCTGATTGTCATCCTCACCTTGTGTCGCTGTGATGCCCCCAATTATGACTTCACTTTGTTGTTTTGCATTTTTAAACACTAAAAGTGTGACGATGGCAATCCTCCTTGACCTTGATCTTGGCACAACCCCCCTCCTCAATCTAGTGCATGTCTTCCTGTTTTTGTTTTTGTTTTTTTTAACAATACATTAACAGCTCAGTAACTATATGACTTGTGTCTCAGGGTGTGGAGAGCCATGACCTTTTCCTCTGAGCTGCCCAGCCACCCTAGTCCAGGCAGGGGACCCAGGGTACAAGAGGAAGCCATTCATCCAAGTGGCACTTAGGGACTGGCATGATGGGGGCTGCCTGGTGTGGGGTTAGCAGCACTAGCGCTTCCCTCTCCCTGAATAAATCATCCCATTAATCCATTTTGCTGTTGAAGCCCAATTAACCACGGGGAAGGCCTTCTGAAAGGGGCCATTTAGACTGCCTGATTAATTACTCTCAAACGCTTAGGCAAAGGCCAATGCTAAAACCACCATCGCTTTACTTCACTTTGTCTTCACTTATCCGTCTAGTGTCTATCCAGCTGTGGTATGCTGCTACAGCGGTGCTCAAATTTGTACAAGGCATGAACAAAATGACAAAATATACACACTCACACGCACACGCACACGCACACACACACGCACACGCACACGCACACGCACACTCACACGCACACGCACACGCACACCTCAGGGAGTGTAACTTAATTATGAATGTGAAAAATGTGCATCCATTTTTTTGTAATAGGCCTATTACAAGTGTCACAACCTGGCTCAAGGGCCATGACACAGAAAAGGGGACAGACAAGAGGGTAGCCTTTCTGTAAACCCCATTTTCAACCCCAGAGAACAGGCAGGTGGAGGGAGAGAGAGCAGAGTCGCCTCAGCCAACCTATAGCCTACTAAAATGCAGGCCCTGGCTAGCTCTCACAGGCAGACCAACAGACAGACAGGCAGAGAGACAGAGAGAGGGACACCATTGCCTCTAAAGGCAGCAACCATAGAGGTAGAAAATAACACTAGAGAGGACCCCGCCCCCCTTTTTACGACAATCTGTAGCGGCCATTATCTGTAGGTAGATCAGAGAAATGGAAATTAACGGAGAACGAGGCTCACCTCTGTCAAAAATGGCTTAATCATGTGAAAATGTCCATCAACACACTATACAAGGACAATAGTTGAAGTGTGTTGCTAACTATGTTCATAAAAGATATTATTTGATTTTTAAATGTATTTTATCGACTCATATGATTTAAGTAGATATTTAGCCTGACATTTCAAATCTGGTCTTTGATTAAAGTGTTACTTCATATTTACACAGTTTTAGTTAATTTCTTGACAGGGGTGGGCGTGTTCTCCATTGACTTACAGTGCCTGAAGTTACCTACACTACCTACGGAAGTTGGGAAGCTCCAGCTGCCATTTCCCAGTGCTGTCGCAAATTGCTGTGTCCTCTCTAGTGTTATTTTCTACCTCTATGGCAGCAACCAATTCTCCCAATCAGCAGCAGCACCTGAAAGGCAGACAGATGCATTCTAGAACTTCCTGCCCTCATGAGAACAATTGCACATCACAGAGTTATTCAACATTTATTTATCTAATTAACTATCTCCCTCTTGAGCATGCCTGTATCTCATCTGTCGTGACATTTATGCATAACACACCATCAGATTGAAAAAGAGCGGAGTTGGTGCTGCTCACATGGTAATTACAAGCCCCAAGAGACACCTCTCTGCTATTCAAATAACATATAGCCTCATCAATAATATTTTCACAACTAATGAATGTATTCTCACAAAAATGAAGTGGGCTCAGTTTAAGCACCAGAGGGGGGAGTTTCATATACTCACAAGCGCATCACTCCCCGTCTCATCCTCAGATCAAGCTGCCCAGTCTGTTTAAGGGCCTTCTTCCCATTGTGAATCTGTCTGTAATTGAACATAAAAAGGTGAAGAATGAAGAGGAACGGAAAGGTTAATGGGGCTTGGAACAAAGGGCAAAAAAGACTTGGCCAGGCATACGCTACGGTAGCCTACTGTAAGTGTCACCTCTAGTCTCCCATCGCCAAGGACTCGACAGATACAAGGAGGAGGGGAACCGATTAAAGCCCAGCTCTAAAAAGGGGGACCAATCAAAGCCCTCAGGATAGAGCCACGGAGGCCCTTTGTTTGGGGCCAGAAGGCCCCTCTCATCATATATTTCATAATGATTTTAATACAGCATATTTATTAACCCACCCCTTCCTCTTTTCCTTTCATTTCATTTAAATTCATTTTATTTGATTTCATTTCAGAGGGCTGGACGACAGAAGCTGTATCCAAGGAAAGGTCATCGACCGTCTCTGTGAGAAAAAAAGGAAAGATGGAAGGGGGGATATCAGCGTTGATAACCACAGTTATTGGCAAGGTTAGCTGCATGATGATGCTGTGCTCCATTGACTAATTACAATACATGGCTAATTGGATACATTGCACTCTGTACTTAGATGCTGTAAAATGTGAACAAGTTGTATTCAATGATGACAGATGAAAAGCAGCCTTTGATACTTATTCTAAAATGCCTTGTTTTTGCTTAACATATTGAATGTGAAAATAAGATCATAGCGGCACACACATCTCCATTTGTGTAGTGTACACCACAGTGCTGTACTTTCCTTGTTTAATTACTGTAAATGCTTCTTTTATGTTCTGTTTTTTTCACACATCCAGGGAGGGTAAAAGAAGAGTGGTTATGATGCTGCTGCAGCACAAACAAACATCAAACAATTGGATTGCATTCACACAATGCAGTTTTTCTGCCCTCAGAGAGAGAGAGCGAGAGAGAGAGAGAGAGAGAGAGAGAGAGAGAGAGAGAGCAGCTATGTGTATTGATAAATACAGTTGTGTATACAGTTGTTAAAAGCACAAAGTTGGGAGTGCACATCACAAATTACTCATATGGACTACCAATACCACCACCCTGTTTTTTATTATTCTTTTTTTATTGAACAATGAGAAACAAACAAAAAACAAACAAACACAATGTGTGTGTGTGTGTGTGTGTGTGTGTGTGTGTGTGTGTGTGTGTGTGTGTGTGTGTGTGTGTGTGTGTGTGTGTGTGTGTGTGTGTGTGTGTGTGTGTGTGTGTGTGTGTGTGTGTGTGTGTGTGTGTGTGTGAGGGTGTGTGTGTGTGTGTGTGTGTGTGTGTGTGTGTTTGTGTATTGATTGTCAAACAGTAGGCCTATGTCAGTCTTCTTATTGCATACTGTGTGTGTATGTGTGTCTTTCTTTCTTTCTTTCTTTCTTTCTTTCTTTCTTTCTTTCTTTCTTTCTTTCTTTCTTTCTTTCTTTCTTTCTTTCTTTCTTTCTTTCTTTCTTTCATCTCACTTCAGTGTGTGCCATGCATTCAGGCACATGAATAATTGTTACAAATAGGACTCTCTAAGTCTGTACCTACTGTAATTAATGTCATCATGTCATGTGGACTAACTGCAGCACTCCATCACTGGGCCACAACATGGATGCTCCTGCTCATGCTCCTGTGGAGAGATGAGAGGAACACAGAGAGACACAGAGAGATATCTACTGTTGTGTCTCGCAACAGGGACTTTACAGCCCCCAGGGGGGCATCGGGGAGCCCCATGGGGGCGTTGAGAATGATACAGCTGAGAGAGTTGTGTTCAATTGCCATTGGGGGGCACTAGTCCATTTTATTTTGTATCCCCATAGTGCACGGCATACCATCTGAGGCACGCTGTAATAGTCATTGAAAGGTTAATTATAGTACTACATAACATCGGTCATTGCCATTCTGGTAACAAAAATCCATAACGGGTTAACGGGTTAATACTAAGGGGTGTTGGCAGGCTTATGATGAGGTCAATGGGCGTTTGTTCAAAAAGGTGTGCGTCCCGACATATACTGTAATAATTGGAAAAATTACTCATATAATAATGTAATAATAATGTAATAATGTTACTGTTCAATGACATAATAGAGACTGAAACTGTCAATGATAGGCACTGCATGACTGACAGACATAGGTGGCTATGGCCGATGAATAATATAAAAAAGTGATTCAATAATGTGGCACCGACCCTTCTTTACTTCCCTATTATTATATGGTTGTGACGTCATCTGTCGAATGCTCCATTCATTTCAACGGGGCTCCCCAACGTTCGCACGTCTGTTATTTTTCGATAACGGACGGGTTGGTCTATAACAGACCGCTGTCAATGGCAACAAGACTTTTCACTGCTAAAGCGACTTTTCAACAAGACTCTAATCAGCTGCTGTGATAGACAACACCTGTTGTCCTGGCTACCTAGCTGTTGCCGAGCGGTGTTCCACAACGGCACTGTTTTGTTTTGCGCAGCAACAATCTTAACATTAAATAGGCCTAAAGAAATGTCCCCGCCATGTGTGAATCATTTAAGTATATCCATATAATAAGCGGGTTAACTTTCGGCGAGTCGGTCGCTTTGTGGAATAGCAGCACTTCAGAGTGCTCCGCGTCGGGGTCTAAAGATTCTCTCTGTCGTGCTGCTATTCCACGGTAGCGACCTTCTCGCCGAACGTTAACCCTTACTTATTTGTATGTATGTCTATGTATGTCTATGGACATACAGCTATACCATAGTAGTATCGGTTGTTGAGGTGAGGTGAGGTGTGTGCGCGCGTGTGTGTGTGTGTGTGTGTGTGTGTGTGTGTGTGTGTGTGTGTGTGTGTGTGTGTGTGTGTGTGTGTGTGTGTGTGTGTGTGTGTGTGTGTGTGTTGGTGTACTGTATGTGCGTGTGTGTGTGTGTGTGTGTGCACGCCTATGTACATGTACGCGTGCATGGGAGAGAGAGAGAGAGAGAGAGAGAGAGAGAGAGAGAGAGAGAGAGAGAGAGAGAGAGAGAGAGAGAGAGAGAGAGAGAGAGAGAGAGAGAGAGAGAGAGAGAGAGAGAGAGAGAGAGATGGTTAGTGTGTCTGAGTGAGTAATATGTGTTTAGACGAGGTTGCCTGTAGAGGTCAGAAGAGTGATTGAGTTCATAGTGCCTGTAGTGGAGAGGTAGTGAGAAAGCAGAAGGTAGATGGAGATTGGATAACACACAGTGTGTTGTATTGCAGCTGGGGTGGGATGGGGTGGGGGTGGGGATAGCCAGGGACGGATTAAGGCTCCATGGGCCAGAAGCAAGAAAGGCCCCCCTCCATAGCTGTTGGTAGTTTCCAAAACCTTTCAGGGTTTTAGGCGAGATGTGTGAGAGAGAGGGGTTCAATGGTTTCTCCCCTGGCAAAATGTGAAAATGCCCCTTGTCTTATCTGAGGGTTAACTGTGGACCATGGCAGTATAGGTCTGGGGGACTTAAAGGTCACAGGCTATTAAGCTGAGGCCACAATAGAGTAACAAGATCATTAACATCCACCCAGCAGGACCATCGGGGTGTGTGTGTGTGTGCGTGTGTGCAAGAGAGTATGAGAGAGTGAGTAATGGAGTAGTGTGTGTGTGTGTGTGTGTGTGTGTGTGTGTGTGTGTGTGTGTGTGTGTGTGTGTGCGTGTGCCCGTGCTCGTGCGTGCGCCTGCGTGTGTGCAAGAGAGTATGAGAGAGTGAGTAATGGAGTAGTGTGTGTGTGTGTGTGTGTGTGTGTGTGTGTGTGTGTGTGTGTGTGTGTGTGTGTGTGTGTGTGTGTGTGTGAAACTTTGAGTGGTTTAGCACGACAGCTTTCAGCAGGCAGTGATCTAATGGGCAATCTAATGTTTTATTCACATCAGTTTTGTGTTCTGTTCATTATTCATTTGGAATCACATTCTCTGTCTTGGCCCCTGTGGTGTGTGTATGTGGTTATGTACGTACTGTATGTGTGTTTGTGTGTGAGCGTGTCTATGTGTATCTGTCTGCCTGCCAGTGTTTCTTTGTGTCTCTGGTTTGTGCGTGTGTGTGTGTGTGTGTGTGTGTGTGTGTGTGTGTGTGTGTGTGTGTGTGTGTGTGTGTGTGTGTGTGTGTGTGTGTGTGTGTGTGTGTGTGTGTGTGTGTGTGTGTGTGTGTGTGTGTGTGTGTGTGCGTGTGTGCGTGTGTGCGTCGTTAATCCCACGTCAGTTGGTGAGCATGGTGGTACCAGCACTTATGGGTGGTTGTGTTTAACGCTGTGACACGATATGATGATGTGACACTCAGTGCCATTGGAACTTCCCTGCACCTGGAGAATGAATAGCTGAGTCAAGTTTGTTTGTCTCCCTGCACAACTCATAATAACAGCAAGTGAGCAGAAAATCGTTGCTGCTGCAAGGCACTGTGAGTTGCACGTTTCTGTTGCTGAATATCAAGACTAAAGAGGAGAGGACTATACGCTAATTTTACAACCTCCACAAGTCCTTCTACAAGCTCCAATAAGTTTTTCACCTGTCGTCAATGACCAAGTTCATTTTTTTTGTGAAAAGATTACTGTTGTAGAAATTTTGTAGAAATTTTCTCGTAAAAATTAGTACTTGAAAGTGATGGTGGTAAAAAATAGCCTTGAAAAAAGGGACAACGTTTGTGTACAAGCACAATAATGATAACGAACACCTAATAATGCACTACCGTACATTTCAGTTAATATTAAAATAAGGGAGTTCTATCTATGCACTGTACCGCAGCACCATAAAGCATGCTGTCCATATGAATGGGTAGAGCTGATGGCACTAGCATATCCAGTGGTCTATTGGGCGGCATCTAATTTGGCCCGTGGTCCATACATAACCTTTTGGGTAATTTTCTCCACAACTGTCAGGAGCCCATTCAGCCAGGCCATGACTGACAATCTTTCTGATTATGAAGCACATCAATCAAACCAACTAGGCCTTCGCACCCAAACGCACTCCTCTTCAGCATGGCGAGGGAAATACCAAGGCCATTTTTTTCTTTTTTCTTTCATTACTTTTTTTTCTGTCTTTCTTGCTGTAAAGGCAGTGCAGTGCAATGCAATGTGGTTGGCTATCCTTTTGTATTACGTCTTGCTTGATTTCTTTTGTTCTCTGACACATGAGCTGTGACCCCAATTACGTCTGTGTGTACGTGCGTGTTGAACCACAGTGGTCATGGCTTTTTGTCATGAAAGTGAGCAGCAGTTCTAAAAAAAGGAGAAAAATAAAAGTAATATTGTGCACATCATCACGCGACATGTAGTGCTTGAACACATGCAGATAATTTCGAGGATTGGTTCACTCCACCTGGCCCACTCAGGAGGGGGGAGAAGGGGAGAGGGGGAAGAATATTTCCCAACAGCTCCCTCGCCACCCCTCTATGGGCAACAGAACATTATGCCACTTTCCACCCCATAGCATGCCACTGCTCATGCAATGCAACATTGCATGGTGTAATGGATAGGAGGTTACTCTGTGAAACACAGGGTTACAGGTTCAATCCCCACCCTTATCACTCCCTTCCTCCTTCTATGGCTGAAGTGCGCACGGCACCTATTCAAACACTGCTCAGGGGACTGTAACCAATAACCTGCAACATCTGAGAGTAACTTTGGATAAAAGTGTCAGCAAAGTGTAATGTAATGTAATGAAACATTTATCTTCCTTTTCCAAATACAGTACTGCATTGGCGTGATATCCTCCTCCTCACCATCACGTGGTGCAGCAGCCCATCCCTCCCTAGCCGCACCACTGCATGATGCATCGACATAAAGGACAGTTCCCCAACCCCAAGATGAACCACCCCACCCCTCACCACTACCCTCACCCATCACCACTACAGCTCCAGATGTAGATTATGAATATCGTGACACAACCGTACACAGGGTAGGATGTTGTTATGAAGCGGATTTAGAGGTGGCCTAACACTATGCAAGGGCGATACTTGTCAATCCAGCAGTGGGCTTGCAATTGATCACATGGGCTATACTGTATAGTGCGGCAGCACTTACTGATGTGGTGTAATGCTGTGTAAAGCGGAGATTTGCTGTCATCTGTCAAAACGTCTGCATACTGCATTCTGTAGTATTATGCATTATGTAGATGAACCCAATGGATGGTCATGGTCTTCAGTTCCAATTACAGTTCTTAATGTGACATAATACTCTAAACCCAGCAGAGCCAAAGCAATTCCACTGCCTTCAGGACAGTTACTGTGACAGTAAGCAATATGGAGATAGCCTTAAAACATCTGGCTCCAACCGTATCTCACGTCTGTCGTAAAGTCTTCACGAAAAAAATGTGGGAAATTCTGGGGGAAATTCTGGGGGAAATTCTAGGCAGAATCTACAAGGACGTGGTGAATTCACGTTATTGCCCGTGTTTCGTGGTTGATTTACGATTTCAGTCTCGTGGTTGATTTACGATATGCATTGAAAACTACGTATAGGGCTCGGCACAAAGAGGACGTGCACAAAGAACGAGGATGAGTAACCATAAATCTTCTTACATTTGCACATCTTCATATATTTGCATATTAGAATGAAATGTAATGTAATGAATGAAACTCTAAACTTTAAATATGCTAAATGTCATAATGTGTGTGTGTGTGTGTGTGTGTGTGTGTGTGTGTGTGTGTGTGTGTGTGTGTGTGTGTGTGTGTGTGTGTGTGTGTGTGTGTGTGTGTGTGTGTGTGTGTGTGTGTGTCTGTGTCTGTGTGAGTGTGTGTGTGTGTGTGTGTGAGAGAGAGAGAGAGAGTGCATGCCTGCATGCGTGCGTGCGTGTGTAAGTGTGTGTGTGGCCCTACTGGCAGTCCACAGTAAGGATGCTCACACAGACAACTTGTGTATTGGGTCCAAAATTAAGTGCAACAGCTCTGGATGTAGCATAAAAACTGCAGTCAAATAATTTACAGGGACGATAGTTTTACTTACTACATAATGTTAAATTGCCTGTCAGTCATAGTAAACCTAGTTACTCAGGACAGTCAATAATTGCCTTTCAGAGCCTTGGTAGGAGGCTCCTTATATTTTGTGGTGTATTGCGGTCGGCCATTCATAAATACATGACTTAAACATGCTGTGTGCTCTTCCATCTCCCTAATTTCTCACCCCTTCCCCTCCATTACCACAGTGGCCTGGTGCTGGTGGCGGGTGGTCTAATTGAAAACCAGAGAGAAATCTTGCACAGCGTATTGAATTTGCAGCCAAAGGCTCCTCGTCTGGAACCCCATTTCATTGAATTGGCTTGGGGAGGCAGCAGTAGTGGGGGGAGTAACGGTGGTGGGCGGTGGTCCTGGGTATTAGAGCTCATTGACTGTGGAATTGGGTGCAGAGTTCATTTCAATAAAAAAACATTTGCCACCATTTTCTGTGCACATGCCAAGATATGGGATGGATTAAATGGTAGTTTTTGTGATGGTCTGGTGTTGCGTGTCCACCTTAATGAATAGCAAAGATACTCTGGATGAATCCCGATGGGCCTCTCGGTGAGGATCTGAAGGTTTTATTTATAAGTGCTTTGGGTTGTTGTCCCAAAGGTTTCTGTTTTATTTCAGCATCAGAGACATCAGTGCAATTATCATAATGCTATACACATGTATAGGGGTAGATGACGTGACGTGTAAATTTTGCTGTCGCAGGCTCTTAAATTAAGTAAATTCATGCTTTCAAAATTTTCAATGCTTTAAATGATTAAACTAATGTCGTTGTTGTGAAAAAGTAATGTGTAATAAATCCAAAGCTTAAATAAGTATACTTAATTTTGAGTCAAATGTCACATTTGTCCTATTGTGTGACTGAGGCAAGCCTGGTTCTCCATATTAAAACATTTTTAAATAAATAATCAAAGCTCAGTCATTTGTCTAAACAACCCTGGCATGTTTTTCAAGGTGTCTATTTTAGCAAGTGGCAATGCTTAATTTTTTTCCTGTTTTTCTGAGACCGTATGGACTTATGAAACTTTGTCGCAGAAAATAATGTCCTGTGGTGTGACATCATTTTTTGGTTAAGTCTGTGGATAATTATCTATTGTTGAAGCTCCAGCGGTACATAAATTGTGACTTTAGACCCTTAAGAAGCCAATGGCAAGGGTGGATTTTAGATTTTTCTCTCAGAGTTCTTCAGTCAATCAATTATGTTTTGCTACCACAAGATGTATTAGTTTTGTAGTCCTTTGGTGTGACAGCCATAAAATACATTTTGACAATAGTGTATATTTTTCACATTTTTTTCTTATGTAGATGTATGAAAATGCATCTTACTAAAGGTGAAATTGTATTTCAGTTGGCAACGACATGGCTTTAAATTAACTCAAAAGCTAAAAAGTCCTATGGTGTGATGGTAAAAGTCCTATGGTGTGATGGTAAAAGTCCTATGGTGTGACACTTTGGAGTATCACACCAAAGGACAAACAGGTCACACCAATGGACTAGATATTTGAGAAATAGCTTTTAAAACAACTGCTAGTACATTTTTGTTGGGTTTTTTTTGTTTGACTAGATAAATATTGTGTATTCAAATTACTTATTCCTTCATTGGCCTTTGGAATTTATACTTTGATGCATTGTTGATGAATATTTGCTGTTGATTTTAGATACTGTCAAATGATATAAAATGTCATTAATGGTGCTTTGAAACCATAAAATATGACGGTAACAGTGAAGGAAAGATCAGTGAGAGAGTATATAGAGGAGTATAGATGAATAAAGTATGCTGTGGAGAGCTCAATATACAGCATAAATGTGCTGTCCAGCTTGAGATACCAAACAGGCACTGGCCACTACACACTACAGATTCAATGGTGTGACAGTCATAGCATACCTACAAAAGTGTGATGGTCATGCCAAGGTCACCCTTCAGTATGAGTCTCATGAGCTCTGCAGGTTACATTCAATGACCGCATGGCTGTCATTAAGAGTTACGATAGGCTGATAATCGACGATTCAAAGACTTATGAGTGTAAAGTGTAGGTCCATATTGACTACAACATTATATTATGATCAAAAGACAAAATAATCATGTTGATATATTTGTTTCTGACTCAGTTTTGCATTTCTGTCCTTTAGCGTGACATGAATGTCCTACGGTGTGACATGTTTTAAACGCTCAAATATTTGTTTGAGCTAAACAATATGTAAATATGATAAACACTGAATATTGCATTAGGGAAGAACAAATTATCGTCCCTGAAAAGTTAGTATAAATTCGGACAATTTTGAACATTTAAAAGAAAGATATCCCTGTTTTTCCTCGAAGGTTTCTAATAATCTCACATCTAATGGGAAAAAAAATACTTAAATGGTAATTCCTCATTAAATTAAGACTTTAAAAAATGTCAATAAATATGAAGAGTGTAACAATGTTCATAAAACTCCATCAAGCCATTTCTACATTACTTAATATATTTATTTCTTAACGTCACACCAAAGGACACATTTTCAGCAAATTGCTTTATCAACGTAAATAAATAATCAATGAATAGACCAACATTGTGACCACTTGGATTTTTTGAAAGATTAATTGCTGCACTACGTAGACATATACTTTTTTAAACTCATAAACAATGTTTTGTGAAAAAAATGTTTTTTGCTGCCTATCCGTCATCTACCCATAGCAATCACAATTGATGACAGTCTTTCATTCTACTAATAAAAAGGCACACACAGACACACACACAGACACACACACACACACACACACACACACACACACACACACACACACACACACACACACGCACGCACGCACGCACGCACACGCACACGCACACGCACACACACACACACACACACACAGAGTTCCTGCATCAGTAGCTGCTGTGCTCCCAGCATCCCTCCTCTTCCCAGTGGGGCTGGCTGGCATCGTGGTTCGTGGGCCGGTGGCCAGTGCAGGGATAAATCCTGGCTCAGTGGTGCCAAGCTCTTAAAACTCTTTAATCACACCCATGAACCTCCATTCACGCCTTCCTTCAACCACTACGGTCTGCCCAGGATACCCTAGGGATTAACTGGAGAGAGAAGGATAGAGCGAGAGGGATAGAGAAGAGTGGAGGAAGGAGGGGGAGAGGGATAGAGGGAGGGATTTGGAAGACATTGAGAGATATTGGGGAAAGATGTTATGTGGCTCGACCTATTATCACCCTACCTGCATAGTTAAGCCACGTGTGGTGTAATGTTGACAGTGCTGTTTGAATATAAGGATGACTGCATGTGGTGTGCCCCAAGGGAGGGGGGTTAGCATTAGCTTACCCACGTGAAGTGGCTAATCCAAGCTATGGCTCCTTGCCGGTCATTTCAAACAGAGAGTTCCTCCACAGTAGTAGCATTTCATTCAGACGAGTAGGAGTAGGTTTAGTTGTCTTTCAGGGATTGTGTTTTCCGTGTATCTACAAATTGTCCACAGGTTCTGTCCATGAGGTCATGTACAGTACGTATGTCTCTCACAGGCTCTCACCCTGTGGCCTTCCAGTCGTGACAATCCACCACCATTGTTCTCATCCACCTGTCCTTATATGGGCGGTCCCAGACAAACCAACACTTTCCCCGAGCACTTGGCGGGATGAGGTGTGTTCACTGGTCGTGTGGTGTGTATCTCAATGTAACCTACTAAGCTCTCCCTATCGTAACAGATGTAGAGAGGAATGGAGGTAGGGAGGGATGGAAGGGAAGCTAGAGGGAGAAATAAGCAAGAGGTGATTATGGGTGAGAAGGAAGGAGAAATAGAGGAAGACACTAAAGAGATGGAGAGAGAGATGGATATGGCATAGGGATGGAGGGTGGGAGAGAGTGTTTACACTCATGATGCAATAAGCAGAGATGGAGGGCGTGATGGAGACTCTTTGAGCAGTGGTTCTTAACCTGGGGTGTGGGCACCCCCTTGTGACCAAATTCTGCTTGGGAACATTATAATTAGGCCAAATCAAAACCAAATTAAAATGTGTTTTGGTCCCATTTTAAATAATTAAGGTATAGATTAATGTCACAAGCAAGAATCATTTTAATTAATCATTTTTTTTCAATTTCAATTCATTATTTTTAGTGCGTATACACGTGTAGAAGTTTGGGTTGGGGGTGCGCGGCTTGTTTTGGGCACCGGTAAGGGGGTGCTTTAAGATAAAAAGGTTAAGAACCACTGTCTTAGACAACGGCAATATGCCAGTGGCTGAGTCTCACACATGGAGCCTGTCAGACTTAATTATCTACATCTGCCAAATAAGGAATTTAATTTTCACATTTTCTTTTCCCCTTTGGTACATTTCAAAGACAGCTGTTGACTTGGACTTGTGGCGGTGTACTAAGAATGTGTGGAAATGTACTGTACTGAGAATGACCTCGCTCAAATAGACCTTCCCATCTTTAGGATTGCGGTTTATAGCTGTTTGCATCTCCATAACTGTGGCATTGTGTTTTTGACTAAATATTTGCATTATTAAGTATGCAAGTTGTATGCATGTTGCAGCTGTTGTGTTCATCTGCTGAAGACCTTGAGTGTGTGAATGTAGTTATAATCATAGCTACGCCAACGATACTCCACTTTCACATCCACCCCTCATCAACTGCCTGCACGACATTAAAACGTGGATGGCTGCAAGCTTACTCAAGCTCAACAGCGACAACACAGCTCATGATACTGGCACCCCCATCACTGGCTAAGGAGGTTGGTGATCTGTGGATGGCTATACCATCAGGGCATCCTCACAGAGGTGTTAAATCTATGTGTCACTCTTCACCCTACCACTCTCACTCCAGTCTAATCTCATATCCACATCAACATTGAGGAATACACATACAATCAACGCATCAAAATGCATCAATGATGCACCAGACACAAAACTCATCACCACTAGGGCCAACCAGAAGCCGTGGCTGACATGGGACTTCCACAGACTGCTGAGGGCCAGAGACAAAGCCTTCAGAGCTGGGGATGAAGCTGGCCTCAGAACAGCTAGGGCTAACCTGTCCCAGGGCATCAGTTACAAAATAACCTCACACTTCCACGACAGCAGCAGATGTTATAGTATTTGTAAAAAATGTCAGTGGTCATCATTGAATTTCAAGCTCTGAAATAAATTAAGTGAACACAGATTTCCAGCATGCATGAACAATTCTACATTGTGAAAAAAGAACCCAACATTCTTTTTTTCACAACACTATATCCTTGATAGTTTCACACGGCTTTGAGTCCTTCCTTCTTTCTTCACCAGATGTAATACTTAAAACTGCACAAAAAAAGTAAAATATGTCAGTCCTAAAACATGTCCTGTCATTGAATGTCATTGAATTTCAATCTCAAGCTGCCATAAATCCAGATCATACTGTACGTACGGTATATTATTCTCCGACATGCTACAGTGATATTCATCCTCGCCTTTCCACATCCTTTTAATGAAAAGATATTGCATATTATGATCCAAAATTAGCAGGGCGGGCTGTGCATTACATTTTATTCATTCAACGGAGTGTCAGGAAGTGTTGAACGATGTCTTATAAAAAGGGAAAGGCTGCACTCCCAAAAGCAGGCAGAGGGCTCAGGAGAGGGATAACCAGGCTGCCATTCTGCTGTCATTCTTCCTCCTCCGAATGCACTTCATTAAGGCTAACAACCCACCAATGCCACTGAGAGAGAGAGAGGGGGTGGAGGGAGAGGGAGAGAGAGAGAGAGAGAGAGAAAGAGACAGAGAGAGACAGAGACAGAGACAGAGACAGAGACAGAGACAGAGACAGAGAGACGGAGAGATGCCATGCCTCCATTGCAGACCAATGCAATGCCGTCATATACAATGCAAGTTGTTTGTGTTCTGTCCTCCCCTTTCCCATTATTTTAGATTTAGAAAATAATGGCTCTCTTTGGCTAGCCATATTACACCCTCTGTCATTTCATGTGGATTAGAAAAGGACAAAAAACCCATCTGAACAACATAAAATATTTTTCATCCTCTCATTTATAACCGAGGACATTTTCTGGTTCCCGTTGTCTACACTGAAATTGGTTATTGACAATTTCAGATGAATGTATTGCGAGATTGGAGAAATGAGTGCAATACGGCCAGTGAGTTGAACGTGAGGATGAACTTGCCATGGAGGTGTGTGAGACATGTGTATGACACATAATCGAAATAAAAACTTACATTACTATACCTTACTTAATTTCGTCAAATACGCCTGACCAAAGGTTTAAAATGAATGACAAACTTTATTTTTTTCATATTACTGACTGTAATGCATTTCAGATGCAGTGGATCAGTTTTATAGATGATGAAAATGTATGCAATAAAACATCAATAAACAAACAAACACATAAACAAACAAACACACCGCTATCAGAGATGAATCCTTTGTTATATGAAGAGGCTCATCAGTTCCACCTGCAAATCCTGTTCCCCTTTGCAAACAGCAGATTTTTCAGACATCAACCTTAAAGGTGTGTTTGTGTGTGTGTGTGTGTGTGTGTGTGTGTGTGTGTGTGTGTGTGTGTGTGTGTGTGTGTGTGTGTGTGTGTGTGTGTGTGTGTGTGTGTGTGTGTGTGTGTGTGTGTGTGTGTGTGTGTGTGTGTGTGTGCGTGCGTGCATGCACGTGTGCACGTTTCTGTGCTGGTGAGGATATAAATTATGTATTTTTGTTTGTAACAACAACTCTAAGATTGTAGTTCTAATTCTAATAATGTTATTAACCCTATTTTGTAACAAGGTCACGGACATGGTATTCATATATATAAACCTGTATATACTATTCATTTAATTTTTTGTTGATCATTTTGTAGAGCTTTATGACTTCATTACTATTACTACTACTTCTACTACTACTGCCACCACCACCACTCTACTACTGTATACTACTAAGTCTACTACCAATACTACTACTGCTACATCTACTACTACTAGGCCTACTACTACTGCTACTACTAGTACTACTACTACTACTACTACTACTACCACCACTACTACTAGGTGTTCTAGGGCTACTACTACTAATAATAATAATAGCCTACTTCTACTACTACTCTGGTAATGCTTGTGTCACCCCATATACCAGAAAAGTGTTTGTAAATGTAATATGAATATGAGATGTGTTCCTGTACTGCAAAGGTGAAAATGTACCGTGCTGTCAGGGATAACAAAAATACTTGCATCAGGTCACACACAATATTAAAGAAAAGTCTTTAGGTTAACTTTTGCTAAGCCTGGACCACCTGCCTCCAGACCAATGGTTTTTAAAGAAGGGCCTCACTGCAGACCCATAGACCAATGATAATAATAATAATAATAATAATAATAATAATAATAATAATAATAATAATAATAATAATAATAATAATACATTTTATTTTGAGCGCCTTTCAAAATACCCAAGGACACTTTACAATCAAAAACAAATACATAACAGTAGGGAAAGTATTACAAAGCTTCAGTGAATTAACAATAGGAGAGTAATGAGAGTAATTAAAATGCAAAAATAAAATAAAAATAAAAATACAATAAAAATAAATGTTTTAAAATAATAAAAAGAAGTAGAATGCAATTGAAAATAAAATAAAAATGAGGGGGAAAAAATAGGTAAAATATGTAAAATAGAAAATAAACTGATAATTAGAATGAAGTGGAAGTGCCTGTCAATGAAGTTGAAAAGCAGAAGTGAAAAGGTGTGTCTTCAGCTGAGATTTGAAAGTGGACAGTGTAGAACACTGTCGAAGTGACAGTGAGAGAGAATTCCAAAGTTTGGGGCCAACAACACTAAATGCCCTGTCGCCCATGGTGCGCAGGTGTGTGGAGGGAACTGTAAGGAGGAGTGAGTCAGTGGAGCGTAGAGTGCGGGTGGGATTGTATGGGGTGAGGAGACTTGTGATGTAGGAGGGTGCAAGGTTGTGCTGGGCCTTGTATATGTAACAGGGCGCACTGCCTGTTCAGTAAGGTGTGTCCCTCAGCAGTTCCCATACCCCCATGACGTCACGGGACTCAGGTAGCCGCTCAGTGGCTAATCCGTAATTGGTGGCTATGCTATTGTTTTTATAAAACCAGATGAATTAGACCGGCTCTTTGGAGCCTTCCCGGTGTGCCGGTATTCGCTGATGATGCCCGGTGCCTTTGCTACTGGTGCAGCAAGGTATGTGTGATCACAGTTTTGTCTAGATGACTGCAACCAGCTAGAGCTGTGTATTTAAACATATATTGTTCATTCTCAGGAGCCAGAGTTCCCGTGGCGTCTAACCCCAGTCTTGTGGCTTCCCCCCTCTCAGTGTGGTGGAGGTGAGCTTGTAAATATTCTTTGTCATATGCGTAACTCATGTTTAAAACATTTGTCCACTAATTGTATGTAACATGTACTGATCCGTGTGTGTGTGTGTTCACCTGATTCCAGACACCTCAGAGTACGTCGAGGGTCTCTGTGGGCAGACTGCTTGCGGCAGCTGCTCACCGCTGTTTTGCCCTTACGAAATTGTTTAGCCTTTCTGTTTTGTTTGTTTGTTTCATTTTCTTTTGCCTGTCCGCCGCTTTAGCTTGTCACTTGTCATTGTACGGGGTTTGGCTGTCACAGTTCTAGGCCCATGTACGCTGCTCTAGTCGGGCGGCCATACAGTAGACTAGTAGTTTTGAGTGTGATTATACGGATTTACTCTGTGTGTAGTGGATATCCACACGTATTGTCATTTAATCACTTACATAGCGTAGTGAGCCTATGCGCGTGTGTGTGACTGGCGTTTACCATAGGCCCTTGGTTTTGTGCACGAGTGGTGAACTAATTTATTCTCAACTAGTAAGCCTGCCCGGCTGGCCTAGCTCGGTGAACCCCTTTTATCCTGTGGCAGCCAACCCCGTTCCAATGAACATTACTGTTTTTATCCCAGCGGCGCAGGTTTTTAACTATTGACTTTGTATTAATAAAGAAAATATTGTTATTCCTTTAAACAAAGGTACGTCTCTTGTGCATTCTATCCGAACCTGTTGTGCCTTGGGTTATCACTATCTTCAAAATATACTCTGGGGTGGAAGTCCCCCAGTGGCGTAGTCGTGCAATTACAAGTATCAGTTTGATGATTATTATTTTGGGAAAACTAACATCTAAAGGTCCACCTTACTACATATACAAGGAGGAGAATTTTGAAATGGATATGTGAATGGATAGGAAGCCAGTGTAATTGATAGAGGATAGGGGTAATGTGATGCCAGGGTCTGGTGTGTGTAAGTAATCTAGCTGCTGAGTTTTGAATGTATTGAAGACGGTTAATCAATTTAGTAGGGAGACCAGTGAGTAGGGCATTGCAATAATCTAATCTGGAGGTTACGAAAGTGTGAATGAGGGTCTCAGCAGAGGTAGGGGTAAGAGAAGGGCGGAGTCTGGAGATGGTTTTAAGGTGGAAAAACGCAGTTTTGGTGAGGTGTTTAATATGGGATTCAAAGGAGAGAGAAGAGTTGATGATGACGCCCAGATTTTTTACTTCAGAGGAAGTGGAGGTAAAATAGTCAGGGATAGAGAACTGAGAAAGGTTTATCTTTTTAAGTAATGATGGGGTGGCGATGATGATGGCTTCGGTTTTGTTTTGATTAATTTTAAGAACATTTTGGGTCATCCAATTACTAATTTCGTTGAGGCAGGTTGTTAAGTTAGCGAGGGGGAGTGGATGGGAGGGTTTAGTGTGTATATAGATTTGGGTGTCATCTGCATAACAGTGAAAATTTAGGCCATGTTTTCGGAGAATGTTACCAAGGGGAAGAATATAAATGATGAAGAGTAGGGGGCCTAAAACTGAGCCTTGTGGAACACCATGTGTGAGGAGTGAATTTGGAGACCGGAAATCACCAATAGAGACAAACTGCTCTCTTCCAGTTAGGTAGGACCTGAACCATGAGAGTGCAGTACCAGTGATGCCCAATAGGGTTTCCAGCCTTGTGAGAAGGACGTTGTGGCAGACTGTGTCAAAAGCAGCTGTTAAATCAAGTAGCAGGAGGATACTGAAATGTCCTGAATCCGCAGCTAACAAAAGGTCGTTTACAACCTTGACTAGTGCAGTTTCAGTGCTATGCTTAGCCCTGAACCCAGACTGCAGTTCCTCCCATAGGCTAAATGATGTCATGTGTTCTTGAAGCTGTAAGGCCACAGTACGCTCTAACAGCTTGGAGATGAAGGGAAGGTTTGAGATAGGACGGTAGTTTTTAAAATCATCCGCTGCAGCTCCAGCTTTTTTGAGGACAGGCGTGATGGCTGCAATCTTTAGGGAGTTTGGAACTATGCCTGTCAGGAGAGAAGTGTTAATCATGTTAGTAAGGAGGGGACTGAGAACTGGTAGACAGGCCTTTACAAGAGAGGTGGGCATGGGGTCCAGGAGACAGGTGGTAGGCCTGGCCATCGTGGCAAGATCACAGACAGTTTCAACATTGATTGGAGAGAAGGAGGAAAATAGTTGAGGAGGTGACTGAAGAGATGGGCTGTCATCTACAGTGGGAGAGGAGAGAGACTGTAGTTGAATGTAAATGGTGTTGATTTTGTTATTAAAATAATTCAAGAACTCACAGCAGAGATCAGTTGAAGTGGTAAGTGGGAAGGGTTGAGAGATGGCTTGAGAGTATTGCTAACAGTGGAGAAGAGTGCTCTGGGATTGCTCTGGTCTGTACTGATAATAAAGCTGTAATACGATGACTTGGCCTTGTTTAGGGCTTCCTTGTATGCCAGGACATGGTCATTAAAAGCAAGCGCATGAACAGTAAGCCCAGTCTTTTTTACTGGGACGCTCAAGCCTGCTGCCAGCTGCCTTCATTTCCCTAAGCTCAGAATTAAACCAAGGAGCTGAGTGAGAAAAGGAGACAACACACGTTTTCAGGGGGGCAAGTTTGTCAAGTGTAGAGGAGAGGTTAGAGTTATATGATGACACAAGATCATCAGAGCACAGACTGGGAGGTAGCACTGACAGCTGAGATTGTAAAAGCTCTGTTAACTCAGTTATGTTGATGTTTTTAGTATTAGGGTATGTGATGGAGCGAAGGTGGGCGGCGGTGGTGCTGGGGAACAGGGATAGCAAGATGGAAAAGAACAGCTATGTGATCAGAGATTGACAGATTTTTAGGCACAACGTTATATGGTGATGTACCACTGGAGCACACAAGATCTTATAGCAATAGCTTTATAGACCTATGGCTTTTAAAGAAGGGCCTCAGACTTGGTTTATACAGTGAGTCATTTTGCAGCGTTCACAACCAATTTTGTGCCTATTGGGTAAATTCACAGCACATTTCCTCTCTGCAGTAGCAGTGCTGACTGCACCAGGCACTTTCATAGCGTCAACACAATCAATGGGGACACTGAGAGCAGACTCAACAGAGAGAGTCAGTCTGTGGTCTCTTTCTCTGTCCGTCCCTAAGAAACCATGAAATGAACACAAAATGAACAAATATGCTTGCGAGCAGCAGCAAGCGGACATGTCAGCAGTCACAGTACATGGATAAGGATTATTTGCTCCAGCAGTGGAGAGAACCAGTCAAATTAATCCTCTCCACCACCCAGCTAGCCGTATTTAATTTCTGTATATAAGTCTTAGAGACCATGCCCGAAATGCTCACCATAGACATAGCGGACTGTATAGGGTATGAGTTGCATTTGTTCCATGCCTGTTACACTATGGGGAAGGAGTGAGTACATATTCTTAAATATATTTTATGGGCTTTTGTGCTTTTTTGATAGTGACAGTGAAGGCATGACAGGAAATGAATGGGATAGAGAGATGGGGGTGGATTGGAATATGTCCCAGGCTGGACTCGAACTTGGGTCCAGATGGACAATGTTGCTCATTACATACAATGGTGAAGTCACGTGTATTAACACGCTGTGCCACAGCACACTTATGGGTGATCATTTTTTATGGAGATGCTAAACTAGGCAACTTCTTGAGCAACACTTATGGACAGTTTATTGAACAGGTTATCACTACCACTCTTTTATCAGGAGAACTTGGATCAGCAGTAGACACATTTCCTCAATCCTTTCATCGCAAGATTAAGAGCCAATTGTGTCTTTGCCCGGCAATACAGCTCAAAAAGTTGCCCTGTGTACAGTAGCATCAGCTTTCCATTCAGTGCTGTGTGCCTGGTTGCAGCATTCAGCTCTGACATTCAGCATCAGCATCAGTACCAGGCCTGGCTGCACCTGTGAGCTCTCTGCTCAGTAATAACCATCTGAGTACCATCAATTAGTGCCAATCTGTTGCAATTGCCTCAAGTGAGCAAGTGAGCGGAAAATAATTGATATTTTCCCCAACCCTGATATATCAATTCCTCATACACACAAAGGCGGCTTGGTTACATCTGTGTGAATTATTTATTCGGCTTCAGGGAATAGATCAATTAAATAATTTAAGTGCGGTTTGTAAAATAAAACCTTGGTCTGTTCGGATACCGGCCACTGCCTCCACTGGTGGCTGGTGTTGAGTCTCCAATCAATAACTGTTTTCACTCAGCTGAGAGTGAGTCACAAACGCTTTCAGGCGCCATATGTCATTGTTCTACACACCTATGCACACCATATTGTCTATTTATCCAAATTAGTGAGATTATGACAGACAAGCAGACTGAAAAAAACGTTTTGAAAAGGTTATTTGTCTACAATTTTACAAAGCAACATATTCTGTAGAGGTTTGTGCTGATTTCTTCTTCCAGACTGGTAATTTGTGTTTGTTTGTGTTCTGCTTACATAGTTACAGTGTCACATCGCTGCACTTGTCAGGTGACTCGGATGACTCACTCCAAATGAAGAGGCAAACATCACCAAGAGCAGAGAACACGTGGCACAGTTTTCTGGGCCAAAACAGAAATTAATTGGCAAATAAAATAAACACTTACTGTGAGGATTATAAGCACATTGCTACGTTCAGTGACTCACTGCCATGGGTGTGTTCAGATGAGCCTTACTAATATTGATAGATGATAGAACTCACCAGGTGTCACTCAGCACTCTCTCCCCCACTCTCTTTCTGTCATACTTTCAACAATACAGACATAAAAGCCCTTAAAAACAAATAACAGGCAATAATTTCAAACAATAAAGACATTTTAATTAGCCTCATTATCTAGTGATTATTAAAATGACTTATGGCATTCTTATCGATTTCTTTACTTTCATGCTCTCATTTCTCTGTCTTTTGTACATCTTATAACGGTGTACATGCCAAATAAAAGCTTCTTTATCCTGCTTAATTCCTCAGTGTGCATTGTTTGTATTTAGTTGCTCAAAAAACCTGAGCAAAGTTTCTTTTATTATTACGATGAAAATCATGCAGTTGGGAGTTGTTGTTTTATTGGGCAGTCGTGTCTGTTGAGTGTGCTGGTAGTCAGGCCACTCAAGAGAGTGCCAGGGGAGCCTTCTGAAGAGGCGCTTTAATATGCCGTCTGGGCCTCCAAAATAAACACCATCACTCACTCCCCATCCACTGGCCTGCGTCCCTCGCCACAGGGCGAGCATATTGATATAAGGTTTGCCTTTCACACTACGACAATTAAACACCCTCCCAGGTCCCAGCAAGTTAACAGAGCACAATTAATCACTGGTTGTCACGTACGTAGGTTGTGTGTGTCTCAAACTCATGAATGGATGTCCTAAAGTTTCCAAAGCCAACTTCAATTCATCAGGCCCTGCAGACTTTCCTCCTGCTCTCTGTCCTCCTCTCTTTGACCACCTACACAGTCTGTAGTTCATCAGATGGCATTAGTCTGTGACATGCAGCACATGGTGCCTTTATAATATGATTTGTCAATGCAAGGCAGTTACATCAAATAAATAAATCAGTCGGTCGGTCGGTCGGTCGGTCGGTCGGTCGGTCGGTCGATCGGTCGGTCGATCAATCAATCAATCAATCAGGCAAGAAAGCAAGAAAGCCAGCATGCAATGTGTGGACATCACCAATGCTGTATTTCTAAATTGCCTTCATTTCATGGGTTGTTGAGTGTGAGCGAGCCTGCAGTTTTTGCAAGTGTCTCGAGTGAGCCCTCACTCTCACTCAGCGTAAATTACTAATGGCAGGATTCACAGCAGCAAAAAAAGCCATTTTAAAGCACTGGTACCTTCCTACACTACCCTTGAAAGAATACCGGCTCACTTCCTATCAGTATGTACTATCACTGGAGCGCACAACAGCACGTCTTAACAAAGCTAAGCCAAGAACTGTTCAGGCATGGTCAAGCATGTTACGATCCATTCAAGATATTCTGAAAGAGACCAAGACCCTTGACTACCCCCCCCCCAATCACTATGGGACTCTTTATTGGCTAAGTACACTTAATAAGTATACCAGTACAATAAGCATATGTAACCAAAGTATGCCTGTGCAGTGTGCCACTCGGGGCTCAGACTCAGACAGCACAGGTGTGAAAGAA
This sequence comes from Engraulis encrasicolus, assembly GCF_034702125.1. Lineage (NCBI taxonomy): Eukaryota > Metazoa > Chordata > Actinopteri > Clupeiformes > Engraulidae > Engraulis > Engraulis encrasicolus. The sequence continues at coordinate 54,711,031 of NC_085866.1, forward strand.
ACCTGAGCTAAAGGTCCAAGTTGGTAAATCTCTACTTTCATATTTATATGAGGTTTCAGGAGAAAAGGTTTACAAATGTTCTGCTGCCAAACTCTACTAGTTGGCCTTTGACATTGATCTTCCGCCCCTTTCGTGAAGGTTTCAGTTTTACCCTGAAGCTTAGCATGTGACAGTCTAGTTCAAAAAAGGTTGAGAAGTTAAAGCTGCTTCCCAGATGTGCTCGCTCAGGTAACTCCAAAAGCACTTGAAAACACCACAATCGATATACAGTATATATTACTAAGAACTATACCGGCATATAATGCCCTTCCTCAGCAGTGCAACTTGATATTGCTTTGACTAACCGAACTAACTGTTTTAAAGCAGAGATTCCTAACCAAGGGTTTGTGTACCACTAGGGCTTTTCGAGACCACAGTAGAGGGTACGGGGGAAATGGTTAGGATAGACTGGTCTACAGTATGTTTAGGGAGAAGAAAGAACTTGGTAACTGCCGAAACATCACTCTTCGTTCCTCTGCCAGCCAGCGCTAAAGTCCCCTGTGTGCCCTGTGACTACAGGCAGCCTTGCCCATGTTGCCTGCCCAGCCCTCTCCCTCCCCCACGAGTAGTGCTGCCACCAGGCTCCAGGAGTGATGCCAGTGCCACTGTGATGCGGGCTGCTGCACTGCTGTAAGCTCACCCGGGAGGAGAGCCTGTGTATTCATCACATCAGCCTTCTGCCACTGGCATGGCTGGCATAGCTGACATGCCCACCACAGCTGGCACCATCACCATGGCCACACAGAAAATTAAGCAGTATTGAATTAATTATTTAGGCAGTTGATATTTAACACCCTGCTGTTCAGTAACCCACTGTATTTGGTCCAACTCCAAGTAGGCCCTATTGTAGCACTGTTTTTTTTTTTTTGCAGTACAGAAGTCAACACTTAGAGAGTCATTTGTAACACTCTGACATGTCAGAATAAATGCATGTGTCGTGTACACCTCAAAGGGGCGGTACAGCTGAGTGGGGGTTGGGCTTAGTTCCCATTTGGGGGCATTATTCTACTTTATTTTTCGATACTAAGGGGGGCGTTAGCAGGCTTATGATGAGGTCAATGGGGCATTGGGAGGCTTATGAGGAGGCCAAGGGGGCGTTTGTTCAAAAAAGGTTGAGGGGGGCACTGCGGCGCAGCATGCTAAGCCCCCCACATGTGGGCTTGCATGCTCACGGGGACCCCAGTTCGAGTCCGACCGGGGTCATTTCCCGGCCCTGCCCCATCTCTCTCTCCCAATCATTTCCTTTCTACTCCTCTCCTCCTACTCCTCTCCTACTCTCCTCCTCTCCTGTAATAATAAAGGCCACCCCCCTCCCTCACACACACACACACACACACACACACACACACACACACACCCTCACTCTACTCCTGCCACTGCTGGCACTGCCACCATCAGTGTGGGATTCTCCGGTGGGATTTGCCCTTGGGCCTGCTAGCTGCTGCCTCCACACAACAGCCGAGAGATAACGTCAAGACAGGTGCCCTCTGCCAACAGTCACATTCAGGACATGCGATAGCCTACATTTCCGAGTCTTGGTTCAACACTTAGAGGGAAACCCTAATAGAAGTGAAAACACTATGTGAATGAATGTCCCATGGACGTGCCACCAGTTCTAATGGGTGGCAGTAGTAACAACAGAGCTCACACACACTGATTCCTTAGTCAGTATAGTGTATCATTGCTGAATACCTGTGTACAGCATACTCAGGTCACTGATAGAAATGTTTAAACTCAGTGCTTGTAGCACGCACAGACAGACAGACAGACAGACAGACAGACAGACAGACAGACAGACAGACAGACAGACAGACACACACACAGGCGCGGTTCTTACATAGAGGCGTTGCTAGGCAACCGCCTTAGGCCCCGCCTTAGCCCCCCAAATTTAGGGGCCCCATCTGACTGGGAGCGGAACATTTCACATAGTAATTGGGGCCCCTTTGGACAGTAATTCACAAATAAATGGTAATTTTCATAAATAATGAATTTTGTATGTTTAAATTGGAAATAAGAGCAAGACAATACATTACAAACAAATACAGATCCCGTGCACACCCCTCTCTTTCGTGTTAAAATGGAATATTCCATCCATGCATGCCATGTGCGCGAGACGAGTTCCAAAACATTCGCTACGTTCCCTCACAACATGCCTGCGCATATCTGCACAGCTCAAATGCGCACAATGCGTAATTACGGCGCATTCGGAACGCACTGTGAGTGCGCATTGCTGCCCATATATGCGCAGCGGGTCCCTCCGCGAACGCGCTGAAGACGGAAGCGACTCAAGCGAGGTGACTGACATTTCTAGGTGGTGAACAGACATGCGAGTTTTGTGCTTTCCTGAATATGGATAACACTGTGCGTAAATGTTTTAAAACTCCAACATCGGTAACTTTGGATAACCCACGACATGACATGTTAGAAGCCTGGACTATCTCCGTGGATCGGACAGCGACAAGGAAACGGTGCCCTACACTGTAGCACTAGCAGGTCAACTACTGTGGCTATCCCCACTGATGGATCTGTGAATGGCCGCGGCACTGATAACCCCAAGTTTTGTTGAATGAATACCTCGTTAGATATTTTGTTTCAAAAAGGCGTTGCTTTTCCTCTAGATGTGAACTGGAATTGGCTCGAGTAAGTTATTCCATTGAAAAGGACGCAGCCTTTAAGCGCTTGCACGGTGCATCGGTTACTGTATCATCAGACAACCTTCTCAATCTCTCTGAAATGATTTCAGAAACATGCTGTCGAAATTTGGAAAGGCTTAAACAAGCATGCAGCTTTCAAGGAACATTCTGTAACTTGATGCGATGTGGCGAGATTTAGAACATCGCAGAATTAGCTGACATGTCAGCCATAGCTCCAGTAGATATGCTGGAGTTTTTTAATAATGAACTGCGTTACGTGGCGATATTGCTGGCTAGTTCTGGATGCTAACAGGAGGTGATGTGGAAGTTCAGCCTGGAGAAACGCCGACGTGATTGACAAAAGACAGCGCACTCTACTCATAGTAAGTCACATTGATTGTGTGTGTGTGTGTGTGTGCGCGCGCGCTTGTGTGTGTAATGGCAATTGGAACTATTGCTACTACTATGCCTCAGTTGGTTGGTTTGGAATTCACCCGCCGTGGTGTTTTGTTTTGTAGCCAATTCAGTTTGAGATGCTTGCTGCTCGCCGTCCAATACGTCATGTGCACACGCAGTTGGTGGTGTGGCGGTGGTGGCATTTGGGCAAAATGATACAGTTGTTAACCTTTCCTGATGTTATCCCGACCGTAGTCAGAATGTCAGGGGAATTACTTTTATCTCGAGAAGAAACTCCAGGGCCGAAGGACCGTAGTGTCCTTCGGGGTTAACTCCCTACCGTTACAAGTATAAACACACGGGGAGGGTAGCTTCATGAGGCTCCTTTTTAACCGGTTTATTGTACCAGCACAACGTAACACAACCGCTCCGATTGCCGCCCTGACTGCATACAAAACTTCTCCCGCTAGCTTCAGCCTTCCTATCTCCTCAAGCCCCGCCCGCGCATGCGCACAACGCCTCCCATGGCATATCTTACAACACTACCCCCACTCTGGATAGCAATTACTCACAATTCTAATCCAGTACAGTAGCATAACATTTCAGTTCTCATTACTTCACACAAATCAAAAGACATAGCAAACTATTTCTAGCAAAATGTCATGAGGCAAAGTCCTGGCAAGGCACATAATAAATGAGGTTTAATGAGTTACCATTTAAGTAATAATGCATGTACGTCGACCAATAGCAGTGATGCACAGTCCCCACACTACCTAGGCAACCGGAGCATAAACACATCAATGAAAAGTGAACAACAAAAATTGTCAACAGCAACATTTTTCTTTCTTTTTTTTTTTTAAAAAGTCTCTGTCTCTTTTTCTTTTTATTCAGTCCTTCATGTACTTTTCTAATCTAGGGGTCGGGGTGGACTACCCGGGTCCCCAAGCCGTGTAGGGTTTTATTCTGCCCTGGTTCACAACGGCTTTCTTTCTAGTCAACCCATTCTCCAAACCTGACTGGAGATCTTCGTCGGCGCCTTAGCCTTTGAGAGCGCTGTTCCGGCAGCTGCGCCGTGGCTTCACCCCCACTATCTGCAGCGTCGTCCTCTGATGAGCCGGTAGGAGGAAGCAATCCGGCCTCACCCCCACTATCTGCAGCGTCGTCCTCTGGTGAGCCGGTAGGAGGAAGTGAACCGGCCGCCGCAGAGTCGTCTCCCGCTGTACCCAGGACCGACTCCTGGTCCCCGCTGGAGAACAGGTCAGTGAGGTCCAGCGCCACAGAGTCTGTGGCCACAGGCGGAGGGGGAACCTCCACCGGCGTCCATGCCTGGGCCTGCTCCATGACCCAAGCGTTATCCAGTGGATCACGACTCCGGTAGGCCTTCAGCTGATCGTGGTGAACCACTTTCACTTTGGTCTTTGGACTTTTCTGGATGCGATACACTAGGTCGTCCAGCTGTCCCAGGACGAAGTAAGGTCCTTCATAGGACGGAAGGAACTTCCTGACCTTGTTCTTGACTCTCCGTGTGCCCTTTATGAGGTACCACACGGCGTCTCCAATGCAATATTGAGTGCGGCAGCAGTTTTTGTCATATTGTCTCTTTGCACGCTCTACTGACTCCCCAAGTGCATCCCTAGCTATCTGGTGTGCCAACTCCAGTCGCTCACGGAGACGCTGGACATACTCAGGGGCAGTGGGAGCATCTTCTGGGTCAGGAGGGAGGCCGGTCACCAGGTCGGCCGGCTCACACACCTCCCGGCCAAACATCATGAAATTTGGGGTAAGTCCGGTTGCACTGTGCCTGGTGGCCCTGTAGGCCATGACTGCGTAAGGAATCATCAGATCCCAATCCCAGTGGCAACGCTCGGCAGTTGTGGCTAGGATCTTCTGTAGGGTGGAGTTGAAACGTTCCACTTGGCCATCCGACTGTGGTCGGAACGGGGTGGTTCGCGTCTTCTCAACCCCAAACAGAGCGCACATCTTCTGGAACACTTCAGATTCGAAATTTCTGCCTTGGTCGCTGTGGATAGTATGGGGGGCGCCAAAGCGGCACACCCACTGGGAGGCTAGTACTTCGGCAACAGTCTCTGCTTTTTCATTGGGCAGAGGGAAAGCCTCCACCCATTTCGTAAAATAATCCTGGATCACGAGCACATAGCTGTTTCTGCGTTCCGTTTCATTCAGCGGCCCCATGATGTCCAGAGCTACCCGCTCCATCGGGGCTCCGACTCTGACAGTTCCCATGGGAGCCTGGGGTGTTTTACGGGCCCTTGCTTTGGATCCACAGCTTTTGCAAGTCAGACACCAGAGGCTGACATCTGCCCGCATCTGGTACCAGTAGTATCGTGTCTGAAGTCGCGTCACCATGCGCTCTGTTCCAAAGTGTCCACCAACAGGCCCTTCATGCATCTGTCTCTTGACATCCGACCAGAATACTCGTGGTAGTATCACTTGAGGATAGAACTGGGCACCATCCAAACAGTAAAACCGCCTAAACAGGATGCCACCAAGGACGAAAAGGCGCCTCCACTGACTCCAGTAGGCTTTAGCGGCTGGGCTATGTGCTGAGATGGTTGTCCATGGAGGCCGTTCTCCACCAGCCTCCAGCCATGCCTTGATAGAGGATATGTCTGGGTCAAACTCCTGCGCGGCTTGTAACTCTTGGGCGGACCAACCACCGAATTGGGGGGTGTCGGGAGATGTTGCGTCTACCCCCACTGCACTCGCCCTTACGGTTACATGCCTGCCCACCCCCACTGGCGTTTGCACTGTTTGGATTTGTGCGGAGTCCAGGTCGCACTGTACGCCCTGGTGGCAGACGTTTCTTGGATAGAGAGATGGGCCTGGCAGTTGACATGGGCATGACTGCCTACAGGGTGGACGGGAGAGACTGTCTGCATTAGAATGCAGCCGGCCCGGGCGATGGACGATGTTGAAGTCATATTCACCAAGTCTCTCGAGCCACCTAGCCAGCTGGCCCTCAGGCTCCCTCATCTTGGTCAGCCAGCGGAGACTGCTGTGGTCGGTACGGACAGTGAATGACCGCCCCAGGAGGTACTGGCGGAAATGTGATGTGAACTCTACAACTGCTAGCAACTCTCGGCGGGTGGTGCAATAATTCTGCTCAGTTTTGGACAGACGACGACTCCCGTAGGCCAGCACCCGCTCTCTGCCTAGCTGTACTTGAGAAAGAACAGCACCGATGCCAACATCACTCGCGTCCGTATCCAGGACCATGTTCCCTTGGTCCAACGGGTAGCCCAAGACCGGAGCGGTGGTCAGTAGGCGCTTGAGTTGGTCGAAGGCTTGTTGACATTCAGCAGTCCAATGGAATCGAGCATATTTCTTGGTCAATGCATGGAGGGGTCCAGCCACTGTTGCGAAATCTTGGACAAATCGTCTGTAGTACGATGCTAACCCGACGAACTGGCGAACTTCCTGAACTGAAGTGGGCGTAGGCCATTCCTGTACCTTCTGTACCTTGGCGGGGTCCGAAGCCACCCCTTCTTCGGAGACTACATGCCCCAGGTAAGCTACCTGTCGTCGGAAGAGGCAACATTTCGCTGGCTTCAGTTTCAAGTTCGCTTGTAGCAGCCTATCGAAGACTTGACTGAGACGGTGCAACATCTCGGGCACGTTGCGGCCTAGCACTATTATGTCGTCCAAATAGACGAGACACGTCTCCCACTGCATGCCGGCTAACACCCGGTCCATTAAACGTTGAAATGTTGCCGGAGCGTTGCATAACCCGAACGGCATGACATTCCATTCAAACAGACCGTTTCTTGTGCAGAAAGCAGCAGCTCGACGGGCTCGTGGAGTCAGTTCAACCTGCCAGTATCCAGACGCAAGGTCCAGCGTGCTGAACCACTTGGCAGTGGAGAGGGTGTCAAGGGTGTCCTGGATCCGGGGCAGCGGGTAGGCGTCCTTAATAGTGCAGTCGTTCAGTGCCCGGTAGTCGACGCAGAGGCGGTAAGTTCCATCCTTCTTACGTACCATCACGAGGGGTGAGGCCCAGCTGCTGTTGCTACGGCGTGCCACACCGGCCTCCAGGCCTTGTTCTATCTGCTGGTCAGCATCCCGCTGCTTCTCCCATGCCATGCGACGGGGCTGCTGCTTCACCGCGGCTCCTGGCCGGACCATGATGTCATGTTGTACAAGGCTGGTACGGCCAAGGTCAGTAGGCCCTGTGGAGAACACTGTGCTGTACTTACATAAAAGTTGGGCGAGCTGGGGTTGCTGTTCTTGGTCAAGCTCAGCTGCACTTTGGTTGTAAAGTTCTCTCAGGTGCAGGGGGATATCGCTGTGCTCTGGCAGTTCGGCCATGGCCGTGGTGGCGCTGGTTGGTAGAGCGTGCGCAGGCTGGAGGACGCCAGCAATAGCACCCTTCCTGATGGTGACAGGAGCATTGCCCGGGTTGAATACACGGAGAGGCACACCTTTAGCATGTTGGGCTTGGAGCAGCACACGAGCAACCAGCACTTTGTGTCTCCCTACGAAACCTCTGGTAGGGGTGAGCATCACTTCCCCTTCCACACGCCGTTTAACAGGGATTTTGCCTCTTATGACATACTCCACTCCGGCCTCCACCACCACCGTCCGAGAGACTCTTACAGCCTGGATCTTGGGCTGGCTCACGGTGTTGAAATATGGCACTTCCTCGCCAAAGAGGATGATGCGGTTGGTGCCAAAGTCGAGGCGCGCCTGGGCTTGAGTGAGGAATGGATGGCCCAGGAGGGCCTCTTCGCCAGCAATGTCGGCCACCAGGAAGTTCACGCTCACCTGCCGGTTGTTGATCTGGACAAGGAGTTGAACCTCCCCGGTCACTGGAACATCGCCTGGCCCAACCCCCAACAGCGTCTTCACCGTGGATGGCTGAAGTGCAGGCCTAACTTCTGGGTGAATGGCATTGTAACAGTGCAAGGGAAGCACACTCCTCCGGGCCCCGCTGTCCAGAACAGCACAGACGTCCAACTCATACATCATCAAATGGATGTTCATCTCTTGGCCGTGGGTTTTGAAATGGAGGACAGTAGGCTCAGAGCCCTCGCGGGAGGTATTTGTGTACTGGTGAGTTGCCCGGTTGGTTTTCCTGGGAGAGGGACAATGTCTCTGAATGTGCCCGATGCCTGAGCAGTTGTGGCAGCGAATCTCCTCCCATTTAGCATTTTTAAATGTTTTACGGGGGGCTGCTCGATGAAACTCATGGCTAACAGGCCTACTGTTGGCCCCTGGAATGGCTGTGAGGATATAAACTCCCCGCCTTCCACTCTTTCTCTGACCATAGCGGTGGTACGGGGTTTTCTTTCGGGAGGGCCCCGGGCTCCTGAGTGCATAAGGGCGGTGACATGTGATGCTGCTCGCTTAGTGGTTTCATAGCGGTGGGCAATGTCATAGGCCTTGGCTAAGGTCTGGGGTCGTTTTTCTAGCAGCTTTTGCACAATCTCTGCATCCCCTATGGCATGGGTGAAAACTTCAACACCTATTGTGTCTTGCTCTTCCTCAGTTCTATCGCAATATGCCACTGACACTTTGCCATATATATCGTCCCTTAACGAATGGAGAGCTTCGCCAGGCTTGCGAATGCGTTGTCTTAATTCAATAGCTACAGCAGCTGCATGCTCTGATGAGGGGCCATACGCATTCTCAACTTCCTCCACTAGGCGGCGATAGCCCCACTGAGTGGACCGGGGGTTCTTATGCACAATTGCCCCCGCGGCGCCCACTAGACAGAACTTTAACTGGATGGCCTTTGTCTTTTCAGTCCAGTGATTTGCTTTGGCGCAGCTCTCAAAACGGTGCTTGAACTCTGTCCATGGCGTGGTGCCATCATACTGGCCAGGACGGAGGGTGGGGATTCTTTCCCTAGTATCATGATCATCCTCACTCTCTGAGGAGGGTTGGTAGTGCACAGAGCGGGGGCGACGGGCATGCCTACTAGTTTGGCGCTGTTCACATTTTGGGGAAGGTGCCATTAATTGTACAGCTGGGCTGTCATCTTGTGCTGAATGTGCTTGGTCAGTGTCTTTGGATGCTTTAACATGGGCAGAGTGGGCCAGTGGCTTTGACTGGGGGACATGACAGGAAATGGGAGTGCTATGGACAAAACTCCCTGAATGGGCAGTGGCAAAGGGGTTTGAGCTGGGGTATGCAATAGTGGCTGTGAATGGTGTTTCCACCTGCCCATTGTCAGTATGATGCACGTGGGTGCAGGGTTGTTTGCACCGCACGTCAGCCTGCTGTCTCTCTACATCTGCCTTAAATGGATTAGTATCAGATAATTTCAGTGACTGAATTTGAATATAACTCGTTGCACTTGCATTTGGCATTTCCCCTTTGCATGAGAAGCTCTGTGTCTTGTGAACATTTTGGTTTACATTCATTTTTATTTCGTATTCACCCGCTGTAGTCATCGACATAGGTGGATTGGAGTGGCTAGTCACGCCGCTGCGTTTATGTTTACCTTCATTCACGTGTACCTGACCGGAGGCCGCCATGTTGTCTTCTTCGTGATTTATAAAGTACCGGGAAAAGTTTATACAGTACTATGCCAACATCTCCGGTTTCCTGAGCTATTTTCCAGTATGCTCACCAAAGTTGCAGTGTAATAACTGTCCCAGTTCGTGGTCGCCAGTGTTAACCTTTCCTGATGTTATCCCGACCGTAGTCAGAATGTCAGGGGAATTACTTTTATCTCGAGAAGAAACTCCAGGGCCGAAGGACCGTAGTGTCCTTCGGGGTTAACTCCCTACCGTTACAAGTATAAACACACGGGGAGGGTAGCTTCATGAGGCTCCTTTTTAACCGGTTTATTGTACCAGCACAACGTAACACAACCGCTCCGATTGCCGCCCTGACTGCATACAAAACTTCTCCCGCTAGCTTCAGCCTTCCTATCTCCTCAAGCCCCGCCCGCGCATGCGCACAACGCCTCCCATGGCATATCTTACAACACACTGCAATCTTACTGTCTATTTTTATGTGTGTCTGTGAGGGAGCGACTGCTACCCCTCTGTCAAGGATGTGAGCGTAACGAGCGGAGTGGAGATGATGAGGCACCAAGTCGGAAGTATCAAAAATAATTAGGCCTTTTTATTTACCTTTTCACCAGACATTAGAAAATAAATGTGCACGTGGGCATCAAAACACATGGACAGGACACTTCTGGCAAACAAAATACGACAGTCTTCAAAATTACTTCTGCAGCATCAAAGTCTAACAGCACAACGCTCTGCTTACACCGATATGCAGCAGTTTTACGCGAAGCCACCTCCTACTGGTTACCAGGTGCTTCTCAATCAAAATCGCTCACATCAACGATTTGACTACGGCTTAAATACACCCATTTCCTAGGGCCAGCCAATTATTCACTAATTCAATTACTCACTCAACGCTGCATGACTAGAATAGCCTACGCGATTGGTCTCACAATTCCTTCCGACCATCGCCAAACAAAAACAGCCAGTTTAAACACAATACTCAAAACAACCACATAGAACGCAGATTGCCCAAGTACACATTCATAATCGTCACAAATAATAAACATGACAAAATCCCCACACATTTCCCCTCCCAAAAGTCACTGATGGAATCCTGCCATTGACGGTGCGCGCCTCCGCCCATGGCCATGACAATGTTCGGAGAAAGTGTTTCATTGCGAGCGCAGGTGTGCCAGTGTGCTCGTGTACGAGTGTGTGCGCGTGTATTTTCGCTCGCCAAAGTCCCGACAGTTCAGTAAACACAAATGTTCATAAATACACCGTTCGTGAGTTTTAAAAATAGGCTAACTTAGCCAGTGAGAAGGGGGAGGGAAACTTCACCTTCTCACAGTGTCGTTGAACTTTGATCTGTGTTTGCCACTGCAATGGTCTGGGTAGAGAGAGAGAGAGAGAGAGAGAGAGAGAGAGAAGGCTTTGATGCCCATGTGTAATTGATTGATGTGCATGTGAAGATTGCAATGTTGAATATGTCAACATTGAATACTGTCTAAATGTCTAAAGCAAAACTTGGCCCAAGCACATTATGTTCAAGAGGTCTTCTGACTGTTGTAGAGAGCTTAGTTTTTGAATTGTGTATCTGTGATACAGAAGATGCTGTGAGCTAAGCATCTCTTAGCAAGCCTATTAGGCTATTATTAGGCCTATTATTTTTCAAGGGGGGGGGGGGTACACACTTGGGTGGGCCGGTGGGCCGGTGGGCTGGTGGGCCGATGGGCCCCCTAGCTAACTTCGCCTTAGGCCCCCAAATGGCTAAGTCCGCCACTGCACACACACACACACACACACACACACACACACACACACACACACACACACACACACACACACACACACACACACACACACACCACATTTTCTTTATTTGTCCGTGACCTGCTCCCAGGGGTGTCATTTAGGGGGGTAAAGCGTGACTGAGTCACCAAGGCCCCATATAGGAGGCCCACACACAGTCCGATTTATGAAAATATATGGCTGGGGTGTCCAAACGAGCTGATTACATGGGGCCCAAATGTGCTGCTACGCCCCTGCCTGCTCCCCTTAACCATACACTTTGCACAGATCACACACCATGTTGCGCATGCAAGCATCTGGGCACTAGTGGGCGCTTCAGCCCCTCGGAAATACGGGCGGAGAAGGAAGAGGAAGAGGTGATGCCGATGGTAGTACCCAAAGAACGTGGTAGGCCTACCTCAGTGTAGTGGGAGGGAGAGGACCGCGCTCTGCCCTCGCCATTGCTTTCGCCCGCAGAGCGCTTCAGGCAGGACCACTCACTTCACCCCCGCGTGTCTCCATCATTCCGCGAGTTCCGCGACTAGCTCGAGTGTAAATTAAGGCGATGAACAATCTAATGAAATTCAACGCCTTACATTCCGCTGAGATTGTTCATTTCCTGCTGTGCTTTGCGAGATGCTTGCAGTAGCCTACGGGTAGGCTTATAACATGACAGGCCATATGCAGCATGGCATTGATAATGCTGCCTATAGGCCTAGACCTAGTCATCTTCAGATGTCCGTTTAAGTTAACTGCTCCAGCAACCATATTTTTTCATTTCTGTTTTTCAGTTAATCTACAAATTTAGGCTACAAATTGTATTTGAACCGGGACACAGACCCCCCTTTTTCTCAAATGATGGGATTGTTCTGTAGGCTATAGCCTTAACAGTGGGAATTATGCCAATGAAGTTCGAACATGTAGGCCTATGCACAAACTTTGGCGCATCTGTTTGGCAAAATCCCTTCATTAGTTAGCCTAGTCTCCCACAGTGCCACTACGAAGTACCCCCCACCGTGGCTAAACGCCGTGTCAACGGAGACACTACAACATTTCGTCGTACTTTCTTTGTCTCTTAATGGAGGCAGCCTTTCTATTAGGCTACAACTAGCTGTCCAAGAGCGCGAATAGCACGGATGCCATACAGTAAAGCAAACCGGAATCAGGTCGGGGCAGGTGGTTATTCTGGAGGTGTACGAAATGGCAATGCAATTAGCCTAGGCCTAGTGCCCGATCCAGGACTGAATCACTGTTGATAAAGCTGACTGACATGCCTTAAACTCTAGATGGTAATAGCGATTTGGAAACTATATCCCAAATAGGCTATGCTATGTCTGTCTATATGTCTAGCCGATACAACTAGTCTAGGAATATGCATAGTATTTTGTGGAGACAAAAACTGTCTGATCGGAGAGGTGTTGAATAAGCAATCCACGTTCGTATGGCTGTTAGGAAGAGCATTACGCAGCGAAAGGCATTCGAGCGCTTACTTCCCAACTGTTGGACGACTTCCCAAACCTGACGGGGGAAAAAAACAATAGGCTACTGACGAATGATTGTGAACGAAGAATGATTACATCATCTTTACTATTAGCCTATGAATGACAACCAATAGGCCTATTAGTCATCGTTATTTTGCGTGGTAGCGCGCCTTTTCTTTTTCTTGGGATGCTGATAGCGCTACGACGAATGCGTTCTCTTGTGCAAGCAAGTGTTTCCAAGC